>NC_080176.1:15108254-15292480 GCF_950295315.1 Erinaceus europaeus | reverse complement strand
CCTCAGCAAGTCCAGCCCAGGGACCTGTGTGTGCTTATGCTCCAGCTCCTTGAGTTCCGACTCTGCCTTCTGCTGCCGCTCCTTGATCTTCTGCAGTTCATCCTCCTTGGCCTGCATCTCCTCCTCCTGCCGTGTCACCTGTAGCAGGGGCTTCACCTGCAGGCACAGGACCAGCCTGTCACTCACTTTCATGGCCCAAGGGACATGCCCTTGTAATAAATGAGACTGGTAGTTCCTAGCCAGGGACCATCTTAACCCCAAGGGAACAGTCAGTGATGTCTGGAGATAGTTTCAGGTGTCCTGCCGTGATGTCTACGCTACATCCAGTAGTAGAGATAAGGAGAAACACTCTAGAATGTATAGCATGGCACTGTCTGCCTCCAAAGATCCACAGTGCCAAGACTGAGGAGGCTTAGACCAGGATGGTTGCAAGAAGTACAGAGGGAAGGGAGAAAGCCTCCCCTACCCTAGTTTAGTTCCAGCCCAGAAAGACAGCTAATAGCCAATGGGTGGTTCTTTCCAAGGAGGAAATGAGGGGAAACCCCCTTACATCCATGTCCACATCAAGATCACTGTCAGCACAGCCAGCTTTTCTTTCCAGTCTGGCCCTGTATGTTCAAAACATGCTGCCACCCATGCTGCCACCCACTTTTAGGTGTGACCTTTGTTATTTAAAAGAGCAAGATAATGACCATGCTATGCTCTCACAGCATTTCTACAACCTTATTTTTATACAGTTATCCTACTAAGCACTAAAAATAAGATCCCAATGGACTGTGGAGCCATCATTGTTTCATGAGTCTGTCAGATATGGAAGCTTGCCTTTGGAAAGAAGATCCTGGTGAACACCTTTCATTCCCAGAGAAACCACTGACAGGTGCACAGCCTATGTGGATCTACGGCAAATGGTGTTGAGTGGAAGCCATCCCAGGAAGTGACATTGATGAAACATTTTTGAAAGGACCAAATTATAGAAATGAAGACATTTGCAGGTGTCAGGACTAGGAAAGGACAACATGAGACACGCTGGTTCTGATAGAATGTTCTTGATCTTAGCTTTGTAGATGGAACGCAGGTGGGAGGGAGCTTTCTCAGGCCAAAGAATCACCAAGGACAAGGCTTGATTGTACCCTGGCCACACCCAGTCCCATACCTGGGGCATCTGGAGTGAAGAGCCCAGCAGGGGAACTCACCTTGGTGAACAGCCTCCACCATTGCCAGTTACGCAGCTTGAGATAGGCGGCGCAGTTCCTCTGAATCACCTTCATGGCTGTCAGCTGCTGCTGCCGCTTGGCAAAGGCCCTGGGGTGGGGGGCAGTGTGTGTGTGAGCAGCACTGCTTAGCCCAACACACATCTCATCATCCCTGTATTCAGTGCCAGAGAGCGAGCTTCGGACCTCAGGCACCCCAGTGCCATGCTCTACCACTGAACCACTTCCCATCAGAATTCTGTCACCATGGCCTGCAAGTTAGACTGTCTGTCTATCCTACCCACTCCAGCTCAGACTCCTTAGGAAACTCAGAGCCTCAGCACAAGTAAAACACCTGGGAACAGAGCACTGGAATCACCTGGAAGAGCCTTTCTCAGTGGTCAATAAGGACCCATGTCTCACAAAGTGCCCCAGACTCAGGAGAGAGCTACGATGCAAAGCTGGAAAACTGGAGTCAGGCTCCAAGCTTCATCCCCAGCATGACATAGGAATGCCAAGGACAGCATGTGAAGGGGAACCAGTGCAGTTCACAGGTCAGCCCCAGATCTGTGCTCCACAGATCATGTGCATTTGTCCAACAGAAGGACACCCCATCAGCCAAGGCTCTGTTCTATGCAGCCCACCTGGCCAGGAGGGCACCCACATTCTCATGCCTCACATCCACTGTCCTGTCCTAACACTTCTGAATGATACCAGGCACTGTTCCCAGCCCTTTCCGGCAGTACTCTGTACATAATTCTCCTTGGCAGGGCTGGTCCTGCTCATCGCCAGGGTGGAGACTTGAGGTTCAGAGAGGTAGAGTAACTTGCCCAAAATCTATCAGCAAGTAAGTGGGGGAGCCAAGACAAGAACCCAGGTCTAAGCATGCAGGAGGTCCATGGTCTGCACATCTTGGCTGCTCTACTCGTTCTGAGAACCAGCCCATCTCTCTAGCGGGCAGCGTTTCCACCTGGTATGAAGAAGTGGCATTCGCTCAGCAGTGCTTTGTAAAGCATGTGGCCTCTTAGCATGAGGGAATCATAACATGGACCCTGCCCCAGCCCACCCCAAGAGTCAGTTTGTGGATCTTTACTTTCTGGCCAGGTAGCCACGACACATGGCCTGGAAAGCCATGATGATGTCAGTGATCTTCAGGTCCCGTTCCTCCTCCAGGTGTGCTAGGACCCCGGTCCGGAAGAAGATCTTGCTCTGCCCAATCCTATACAGGTTGGGGTCAAGTTCCAAGGCTTTGATCTGTAAAGAAAAGGAAGGACAGGAGCTCCTGTTTTTTGCTGTTATGTCAGGGCAGGAGGTGAGCGTGTTCCAAAGGTGGGGGAGCTGGGTTGCTGGGGAGGGCCGGGTGGCTCACCATGAGGATGCAGGCCTGCTTCCCATCCATGAAGCCTTTGGGGATGGAGTTGGCAGCCAGAATCTCATAGCTTGAGGTGCAGAGAGGGCAGAGGTCAGCATCAGGAGTTTCTCCATCACCCACCCAGCCCTCTGCCCACACCCAACCCCACTGGCTCACCGCTGGCGGAACTCCTGAAAGAGGATCCTGTTGGGGAAGCCCTGGCGGCAGATGCGGATGCCCTCCAAGACCCCATTGCACCTCAGCTGCTCCAGCACCAGGAAGGCATCCAGCTTGCCTGACTGCAAAGGCAGGAAGGGAAGTGCACCATGGGTGCTGAGATTTGTGGCAGAGCAAGCTCCAATGCCAGGGAATGACACAGGGAGGCACCAGGTGAGGTCGCAGCTCAAGGCTCAAGTGCATCTCTCTAGTACTTGGGGACACCAGAATTCCCTGGCTAGAAGCTGGGACTTCCTCCATGTTGTCTTCCTCACTTCCTGTCCCAAGTATCCCTGAGAATAACCCACTTCTCTCCACTACCACTGCCAACTCAGACCTCCATAATACCTGTGTGAAACAATTGACCTAGTGTTTACTTGCCTAGAGCCTTTTTTATCATTGATTTAACATTGGTTTACATTATTATAAGTCCTCAGAAGTATAGTTTCATACCTATATATATATGTGTGATTCACGCACACACCAGAGTTCTAGGACCATCACACCAGAGACCTCTCCCCTACCCCCCCACATCCCCAAGAACTACCAGTTTTCATTTTAGTTATTATTTTTTAAAAGTGTACTCCTTGTAGTGGCTGATGTTCCACATTTAAGTGAAACTCTCTGATGATCGCCTTGCACTTCCTGACTTAGTGTGCTTACCTTGAGCACTGTGCATTTTCAATTTTTTAGTTTGTTTTTGTTTTTGCTTCCAGGGTTATCACTACAGCTCACTGCCAACACTATGAATCCACTGCTCCTGGCTGCCATCCCCTTTTTTTATTTTATTCAATAGGAAAGAGAGAAATTGAGAGGAGAGGGAGAGAGACAGACACCTGTAGGCCTGCTTCACTGTTCATGAAGCGTCCCTGCTATATGTGGGGAACAGGGGCTTGAACTTGGGTCTTCCTGGAGCAGTAGCTTATAAGTGAACTATGGCTGCAGAGCTGTAAGTCCTGGGGCTTTCTCCCTCTACCTTCTGCCTCTGGGAAGGGGAATGGGTGCCAATTCAGAACCCTCCTCCCACATGGGATGGGGTGGAGGTGGGGCACTCCTGGCCCTCTACAGTCACTGGTGCTGACCCCGGGGAGCACTGACACACACACCCCTGCCAGGCTCCTCACCCTCTTCTCATGGTTGGGGATGATGCAGCGGACGAAGTTGGGTGTGGTGTTGCGTAGTGTGGTCATCAGCTTGCCCAGCTGCTCCTTGTACAGCTGCCCCACTGTGCGGAACATACCCTTCTTGGTCTTGGAGGCACTGGGCAGCGAGCTCTCCGTCATCTTGGCCATCTGGTCCAGGCCCACGATGCGGTCCACTGGAGTGACAGCAAGGGTGGTGTCACCCACTCACAGCAAACCAGAGGGACAGGGTGGAGACTGGGCACTGCCACCCTTATTTCCTCCGCTGCCAACACCTGCCTTTGGCAGTAAGTAAGGGTGGGTGCTGGGGGCTTGCTCTCTGAGTGAGCAAAATGAGTGAGGCAAAGGACCAATTCCCTCAGATGCGATGACATCCTTTGCCCCTGATTTGGTCTGCTGCTCCACTGTGCCTCAGTTTCCTCCTCTTCTACAAAATAGGAGTAATAGCATTTACTGTCTAGGGTGGGGGTAAGCAAGCCAGGCATGTAATGCGTCTGCCTGCATCCACCAGCACAGCCTTATAGAAAGCCTATGTGCCAGGCCTGGGACACAGATGGGGATGAAACAAGCATTGCTTTGTCTGTGTCCCACATTTTGGTTTGGTAAGCTGTGCTTCCATTTTTTCCCCCAGATTTACTTAATTCTTTAAATCACTCAAGTGTTTCATAGGGGTAGGCATGTGGGTTGGGAGCCTCACTGCAGCACACAGCTCAGGGTGGAACTGGGAGCCTCAGGCATGCCAAGTCCTATGTTCTACCAGCTAAGAAATTCCCCCTGACCCCAGCTTCTGTGATTTCATTTTTATTTGGTTAAAAAGTGTGTGTGGGGGGGAGTCGGACGGTAGCCCAGTGGGTTAAGTGCAAGTGGCACAAAGCACAAGGACCGGGTTGAGACCCCGGCTTCCCACCTGCAGGGGAGTCGCTTCACAGGCAGTGAAGCAGGTCTGCAGGTGTCTGTCTTTCTCTCCCCATCTTCCCCTCCTCTCTCCATTTCTCTCTGTCCTATCCAACAACGACATCAATAACCACAACAATGTTAAACAAGAAGGGCAACAAAAAGGAAAATAAATAAATATAAATAATTAAAAAAAATAAAAGTGTTTGGGGGACTGAGTAGTCACACACCTGGTTGAGCGCACACTATAATGCTCAAGGATCAGGACTGAAGCCCCCCAGTCCCCACCTACAAGAGGTAAAGCAGTGCGGCAGGTATCTCTCTATATATATATCCCTATCTACCTTCCTCATCCCTCTCAATTTCTGTTTCTATCCAATACATTTTTTAAGCATTTTTAAATTTATATAGAGAAAATTGACACATGACAACACACTCTGAATCATGCATGGACATGGGAGGTGGTATAGAGGTGCTGTGCTGGACTTGTGTGTGTGGGGCCCTGAACTCAGTCCTTGGAACAGAATATGCCAGAATGCTGCTCTGGTTCTCTCATTATAAATAAGCCTTTAAAAAGTAACAAACACGGGAGTCAGGCAGTAGTGCAGCGGGTTAAGCGCACGTGGCGCAAAGCACAAGGACCGGCATAATGATTCCAGTTCGAGCCCCCGGCTCCCCACCTGCAGGGGAGTCGCTTCACAAGCAGTGAAGCAGGTCAGCAAGTGTCTATCTTTCTCTCCCCGTCTTCCCCACCTCTCTCCATTTCTCTCTCTCCTATCCAACAACGACGACTTCAACAACAACAAGGGAAACAAAAGGGAATAAATAAATATTATAACATCTTTTAAAAAATAAAAAGTAACAAAGACCTGGGCTGGGCAGTGGTGCACCTGGTGGTTAAGTGTATGACATTACCATGCACAGGCATCTGGGTTCAAGTCCCTGGTCCCCATCTACAAGGGGGAAACTTCATGAGTGATGGAGCAATGTAGCAGTTGTCTTTCTCTTTCTCTTCCCTTCTCAATTTATTTCTCTTCTACTAAATAAATAAATAAATAAATAAATAAATAAATAAAAATTAAAAAATAAAAATGTACTTAAAAACCAATATATGCATGGGTCAAAGAAACCACTAGCATCTGCCAATTCTGGCTTCAGTGTGCCACCCTTCTGGGGAGCAGGTAAGGGGATCAGAGGCAGCAGGGAGATGGTGTTGGGATCCCCCTGCCCAGTCCTCTTCAGGAGCAGCAGGGTCTTACCGTCCTTCCACAGGTCAGCCACAAACTTGTCTGAGGAGGCGTTGAGGAGGGAGGTCACATTGTCATTCAGTGGGTCCATGTTCTTGGTCAGCCAGGCACTGGCATTGTAGTCCACCTGCCAAGGACAACTCCACTGGTCAGGGCTCCTGTGTCAGGTATAGACTCAGGGGAGGGCCCATGTCCCTCCATTTCCTGCCCAGATCTCCTGAGGTCAGAGAGGTGGTTGCTGTGGTAGGGGATCAACAGACACTCAACAGAGGCCAACAGATCTGAGCTATAAAGAGCCCTGTGCACAGCAGGACAGCACTTCTGGGAACCATTAAAGGGCAGCCTCGTCTCCATGTCTCCCCCAACCCCAGGTGAGCCCCTCTGATAGCCCACCCTCTCCAGGGTGTGACACAAGACCGAAAATTCTGGGAGGTGAGCGTTTGGCTGATGGCAAAGGTCTGTCCTCAACATCCAAAGTCTTCACTCATCCAGAAGAAACTCAACAAAGATCTCAGGCTTTATAAATAAGTTGGGGGACCCCGAACCCTCCCCATAGTCTTTAGTAAACATAATTCCTGAAACTTGGACTTGATTTTTTCCATGCAAAACAGTGTCATGACTTTTCTGGCAACCCTGTATATTGGATTTAGTCTCTATAAGGAAGATCTGCTCAGATATGATGACTGGAATATTAGCAACTGTAACACACATTCTTCTTCTTCTCCTTCTTCTTCTTCTTCTTCTTCTTCTTCTTCTTCTTCTTCTTCTTCTTCTTCTTCTTCTTCTTCTTCTTCTTCTTCTTCTTTTTAAAGATAGAAGCAAAGCAAGAGTGAAAAAGACCAGAGCACCCCAGAAGCTTCCTTCAATGCAGTAGGGGCCAGGCTCAAACCTGGCTCACACACATGGCACAGCAACGCACTATCCAAGTGAGCTATTTCACCAGCCCAGCACACACATTCATTGCCCTTCACAGGACCAGGTGGGGGTCTGATTCATCCCTCAGCCTTTGGGTCCTGCCACTCCCAGGTGGCCCCCCACTCTGAGCACCCTGTGGGATTCTCTGGGGGCAGGCAGAGCCCTGCATACCTTCCCAGCATAGTGGATGATGGAGAACTCGGTTTTGTCCTTGAGCTGCTTGGGCTTCTGGAACTTGGGGTGATTGCCCTGCTCGGAGCACAATTTCTCCACAAAGGATTTGTCTGTGGCTTTGGGGAACCAGCACTCCTCATCCAACAGGGCCAGGACACCGGGAGGGTTGTTCTGGGGAAGACAAGCAGGGCAGGGTCACAGCAGGGTGGTCCCCAAACCTCAGGCTCCTCAGGAGAAGCTGCCACTCCAACAGAGGCAACCGCCTTGCTGTTACACACCTGCCTCTAGCAAGGATGGTCGGTCTGCTCATCCCCTCCCCTGCAGGTCACCCTGTACCCAGTGACCCCACCCTGGGGAGGAAGGATGGGCAGTGACAACAGGACCCATGTCTGCTGCTGCCCCCTACTGGGCCACACTGGAGACACACAGTAGGTACGGTACCTCAGGAAAGAGTTAAGCACTGGTGGTTTGTTGTTTACCTACTGTGTGTGTTACAATCTCAGGCAACAGAGACTCCTGCCTTTGGGAATGAATAGATGAGAAAGGAGAGGAAGAGAGTGAGGAGGGGAGAGAAGATGAGGGAAGAAGGATGGAAAGAGGGGAACAGGAGGAAGAAAGGATAGAAGGAAGATGAAAAAAGGGAGGAAAAAGGAAGAGAAATAGGAGCACTTGTGGGAAGCTAAACCTGCAGTGACTGGGGGTCCACGGAAGTGAGGTGGGGCTGGCGGGACTAGTGCAGGGAGCCGCACGTGGTGGGGGGTATGTGGGGGGGAGGGTTCTAGGGCCTCACCGGCCGCTCGATGAGCTCAATGCAGGGCTGCAGGTCCAGCCCGAAGTCGATGAAGTTCCACTCGATGCCCTCGCGCTGGTACTCCTCCTGCTCCAGGATGAACATGGTGTGGTTGAAGAGCTGCTGCAGCTTCTCGTTGGTGTAGTTGATGCACAGCTGCTCGAAGGAGTTCACCTGGGTAGGGACAGGGCGTCAGACTGGGGCACAGGGACTCCCAGGAACGTCTCTTCTGAGAACCCATGGCTTGACGTCCTTCCTACAAGTACCCATTCTCTTTTCAATTACTTAACAAAGAGCCAGATGGGGTGGGGGTCGGGGGAGAGCCATATGCAGTGCTAGGGATCAAACCCAGGACTTCACACTCACAAAACATGCTCTACCCACTGAGTCAACATCCCTGGCCATATAAATATATTTATTTTTATTTCTCTAGTGAAAAAGAGACCAGAGCACCACGCTCTCATATGTGGAGTCACACATACAAGCAAGTGCCGGGTCCACCCAGAGCCAGCAAAGGTCTCTGAGGGTTGGGAGACAGCCCACCACAGGGGAGCTATAGCCCCACAGGGGAGCACCATGCACAGCACCAGGGGAGGCTCCATTCTTGGTGGCACAGCGCTGTGGTGTGTCTACTCTCTCTCTCTTCCTCTCAGCCTCCTCCCCATCTCTATTTAAAAAACAAACAAACAAAAACCGGGAGAAAAGGAACCGACTGGGAGCAATGGATCCTGCAGGTAAGATCCATTGCCCAGAAATATGTAAAAAGTCATTGAGTTTACAGGGCTCCTTTCCTGTCACAGGGTCACACGCATTTTTTAAAGACACTTCTCCCCACCAGTGCAGTGGTTTATGGCTGGAACAGTCCCGTCAGGGAACTCATCACCGCTCTTTCACAGAGGTGGGCTTAGGCTCAGAGGAGGGCTATTGCAGAGTGGCGGTGGACCTCAAGACCTTCTCCTTCACTAAGAACATGCTTCAACCTACAGGCTGGGACCCAGTAACCATCCTGCACAGCACAAAGCAATGGAGAGCCCTGACAGCAACGCTTGGTTCTGAAATGACCACATGGTCCAACTCCAGGGCAGAAGAATCAGTAAGACTTCAAGATTTTGGCTAAGGCTGCCAAGGTTGCTGAGATGCAATCTAGAGCTGTGGAAGCCACTTTGCCACCATGAGGGAAGCTACTATTTAAAAAATGGAACCAGCGCAAAGCACAAGGACCGGCATAAGGATCCCAGTTCGAACCCCGGCTCCCCACCTGCAGGGGAGTAGCTTCACAGGCAGTGAAGCAGGTCTGCAGGTGTCTATCTTTCTATCCTCCTCTCTGTCTTCCCCTCCCCTCTCCATTTCTCTCTGTCCTATCCAACAACGACAACAACAACAATAACTACAATAATAAAACAAGGGCAACAAAAGGGAATAAATAAAATAAATATTTTTTTAAAAAAGAAAACAACAAGAGCAACAAAAAGGAAGAAATAAATATTTAAAAAAATTGAACCAATGTAAAGGAAGGGAAGAGAGAGGCCAGATGGACAACAGGCCTGCCTGTTGGACCTTTGCAATGCCACATACACTCCGTGTTGGATTTCTGTCTCTTATACCCTCAAGGATCTAACCTTTAAACTAGACAGCTTTCCAATCTAGAGCAGCTGTCTGCTCTCTCCCAAAGGTTTATCCAAGAGGAAGCTTCCCCCCAATAACCAAGGCCAAGGCTGCCATGATGCGGTGGAGCTGTACCTCAAAGATCTCAAATCCAGCAATGTCCAGGATCCCCAGGAATGAGGCCCCTTGCCGATGGGTCTTGTCCAGTGCTTTGTTCACGCGGCCGAGTATCCAGCGGAAGAGACGCTCATATGTGGCTTTGGCCAAAGCCTCTATCGCAAAGTCTGCCTGCAGGGGGAGCAAGGGCAGGGCTGTTATTCCCAGTGTGCTGCCTCGGCACGTAAACATGGCTGGTGGTTGAGAATACTTGGAGCCACCTCTATTCAATTCCTTTAAAGGGTCCTATGTTTAATTCTGAAACTATAGACAAATGAGAACTATACTGATGCTACATCCAGTAGGGCAGGAGCAATCGGGGCAGTGGCCAGACCTAGGTATGACCATGCTGATGCACAAACACTTCCTGTTCTGTCAGAGGGACCTGGGACACAACAGAGCCTGTTCCAGCCAGGCATCCTTTCATACAGGTAAGTTCTGCTTCCAGAAAGGTACACAATCCACTTCCAAAGATGGAACTCTCTGGTCAGACCTATACCTACAACTAAAAAGTAACAATGAGGTCTTAATGAAGGACTTTTCTGTTCTGGTCCAGTCCTGTGACTTCAAAGCCTGACCTGGGGCCTCAGGTTCTCTGGTATTGGGTGAGTGAAAGATAAAGAGATGGAAAGATGGATTAAAAAAAAAATCAATGGGTGGGTGACTGAGTAGATAAATAGAATGGATGAATAGGTGAGTGGGGAGATGGATGGATGGATACATAAACAGAGACAAACAGATGTCTGTGAATACCAGATAGGTGAGTGGATGAATACGTGAACACCTGGGTGGATGGAAGATTCTTCAGAAAAACATGTCCAGCGGGCGCATCGTTACCTGTTCTTTTGTCTGGGCTTTCTGTACCACATCCCGCCCAACTTTGATGCGCGGGGTCAAGATGGATCGGGTAAAGTCTGTCACGTTAATTCCTGTAAGGTGACATACTTTCTGGGCAGCTGGAGAGAGAAAAGTGTGTTACCGTGAACATCACAAAGATGACAGCAGGTCCTCTTCAAGTATCACTATGTCCCAAATACTGCCCAAGACAGAAATGCATGTGTATGTTTATCTGCAATTCCAATGGAACTGGGTATCCCACGGTTTACCCAGTGACCCAATTAGCAGGGAAACTTGAGGGCTGTCCCCCAAAGAGACTGTGTCAAGAAACAGGGCTCATCTCTACTTTCCAGCTGGATCCCAGTCTTGGGAGGTAGCATAATAGTTATGTAAATGGACTTTTATGCCTGAAGCACCAAAGGTCCCAGATTCAATTCCCAGTACCACTATGAGCCAAAGTCAAACAGTGATCTGATAAAAACAAAATAAAACACAAACAAGGAGGTACATGCTCAGAGATATTTAACAAGACAAATGAGCAGGGGGTTCAGAAGAGATGTGCCCCAATAAACCAGTGTGAGCTATAAAAATAAGTAGGCCTCCTCCCCACTACCCACATACTCATTCAAGACACCCCCTTCATGGAAGGACCTTCAGAAGAGGAAACTTAGAAAAAGAAAGAAGTCACTTATCAGCTCTTATCAACCCAGATCCCTTCACCCAGAACAAAAGATGGGAAGCGTCCCTCCTCCCCTACTGCCAAGCCGTCAGCTGTTGGGAACAGGCAGAGTACCTGTGTTATCTGGCATGGAGGCCTGGTCTGTGTTTCTTTCCTTCTTGAAGACAATATTTCCAAGCTGGAGGACAGATGACACCACCTTCAATATGGCTGGGCGAGGAGAGAAGGACACATCAAAACCAACACGCTCGGTCTGGAGGTTTGGGGTCCAGAGGGTATTGGGGACCTGAAGCCAATTTCCCCTGAAGAGTCTCCATTAAGAACTTTTCAGAGAAAGACAAACTGCCCTCATTCCCTGCAAAATATCTCCATTTTGCCATCAGAATGTCATCAAAACACCTGTCTCCTATGCTAGGCATGAAGATAAAGAGCACCAAGACGCAGCCCATGCTCCAGAAACATCTGCTATTGTGTCATTGTTTTTATTATTCGGGCCCCACAGTGACAATTTCTCTGTGTAAGTTGGTTCTGCAGGAGCTGGGGGTGGGAGAATGGTCACATGAAACTTCATAAAGACCCAGGGCTCAGGCCTGCCACCTCTCATTCTCCTTTACCTTTCTTTGGAGGGCTGGGAGCAGCTCTGGGTTTATTACTGCTGCCAGTGTCTACACCAGGCTAAGCCCATATCCCAGGAGCACTGGTTGTCTGCATACCCACATCTTAATGCTGCTCTGGGTCCCATCTGCTCTATTATTTACTTACCCTTTTTCCTTTACAGTCCCCTCTTTCCTGGGATTTACTTTAAAAAGAAAATTTATCCTAAGTGAAAAGCCAGTTTCCCTCATCATAAGTAGAAGGCAGTTAGTTATAGGAAGAAATAAGAGGGAAAATAAACAAGATAATTGAGTCCTAGCAAGACACTGGGTCTGTCCAAGGTGCTGAACCTGAGGAGCCCAGCAGATGGCAGAAAGGGGCTGAAAACTGGTGAAATCTGACTCTTGGAAAGTCATTTAAAAGAATGGGAGGGTAGAGAATGGGAGGGTCATGGTTTTACAACATGGTGGACTCCTACTAAGCTCAGTCCCCATGCCATGGACTTGGTGAAGGTTTTTAAAAGGAGTTTAAAGGGAAAAGGTCACCTTTGTACAGACCAAAACAGCATGATGAATGAAGGGGAGCTTGGCAGCCCCTGAGGCCCAAGAGTGAGCCCCAGGGACACACAGCGAGTTGCCTGGGGAGTTGCAACTTGCTGTGTGTCCCTGGGTAAATGTCTTCATTTCCCTGTGCCTCAGTTTCCTAATCTGCCATCTGGGGAAAATAAGAGTAATTCTGTAGAGGTGCTATGATGGTAAACCATGTACATAAAGCATTGAGAATAATGCCTTGAGGGAGTCAGGCAGTAGTACAGTGGGATAAGCACACATGGTGCAAAGCGCAAGGACAGGCATAAGGATCCTGGTTCGAGCCCCTGGCTCCCCCACCTGCAGGGGAGTCACTTCACAAGTGGTAAAGCAGGTCTGCAGGTGTCTGTCTTTCTCTCCCTCTCTGTCTTTCCCTCCTCTCTCCATTTCTCTCTGTCCTATCCAACAACAACAATAACTACAACAATAAAACCACAAGGGCAACAAAAGAGAATAAATAAATATTTAAAAAAAGAATAATGCCTTGACCCCAATGTCTCCACTTTACATCAATTAGCATCATTTCCACATGGGTCAGTATTTTTCTTTCTTTTCTTTTTCTGTCGTCAGGGTTATCACTAGGACTCGGTGCCTGCACAATTTCTCCATCATTCCAAATGACCTCTTTTCTTTACTGTTCTTTTTACTTACAGAGACCAACAAAAATAGGGAGAGAGGAGGAGGAAGGAGAGAGAGAAACCTGAAGCATGGTGAGTCACAGAATTCACTGCTTATGAAGCCTCCCTCCTGCAGGTGGGGATGGAGGGCTTGAACCCAGGTCCTCATGCATAATAACGTGGGCCCCACTGGGTGCTCCACCACCTGGCCCCTGATCAGTGTTTCTCAAAAACCACTTAAATAACAGTATACTCTTTCAGAAGTTCAAATAATGACAATAATAACAACAATGATAATTCAACAGTTTGTAGCAATTCAAACAAACACCAGTTTGTTCCAGTTTTTTATTATTTAAATAAAACTGGCCATGGGGGAGCCTGCTTTAACAAGTTCATGACCTCGGTTCAAGGCCCTGGTACTCCATGTGGGAGAATTATGGCACTGGGGGAAACTTGAGTGCTGTTCTCTCTCTCTCTCTCTCACTATATATACATATATATATATATATATATATATATATATATATATATATCTTCATCTCCCTCCCCTTCTTCTCTCTCTTCCTTTCTCCATGAAAAAAAAAAAAAAGACCAGAGCAGTGAAGCTCCAAACAGAACAACAAATGGATATCCTGGTACATTACAAAAAAAAGAGGAGGAGGAGGAGGGGAAGGAGGAGGAGGAAGAGGAAGAGGAGCACTTCAGCAAATGCCTGACACATAGCAAGTGTTTGCTCACTTGTGTTTTTGAAAGCAACACCTAGCAGCAGAACTGATTGAAACTGGATTCTTTTGTTGGACTCTAGTCAAGAATCCGCAGACACCATCCACTTGTCCAGTGGTCCAAAGAGTCCACTGTTCCTGGTCCCCGAGTTCTCTCTGGAGGAGCACCCTTTCACTCTATTCTGGGGTCCCCTGGGGTGTGGAAGGAAGGGAAATTGTCCACAACCTTGCTCTGGTGTTCCCTAAAGAGATAAACTATGAGCAGCAGGACACAGCTACGCAGAAGGGCTAGTGCTTCCTCAGGTACAAGAAGAGCTCCTGAGCCTCCCTGCTCACAGGACCAAGCGTGTCTCCTGGCATCGCTGCTCAAGAATTCCCATCAATACTTGTCTAAATTAAAACTACCTACCCAGCAAGAGACAAACTCATCTGCCACCTCAGTCTACCTCTCCTAGTCTCTGCCTACACATTCTTGATCAGGCCAATCAACCCAATATTGGGATAAGTCACTCAATATCCACCACCCTGGCTACAAGGAGTAGCATATCAGTGTAAGTCAATCAGTGAGAGTCAGTGAGACTCCATTCAAGGAATCCATTGACTCTTCTCTTTTTGAATGAACATAAGCCCAAAGGATGTAGGGGCTGGAGCCACAGCAGCCATCTGCTGCCAAGAAGCTGCAGAGTCTCCCTAAAGCCAATGTTTGTGAGAGGCCAGGTCTTTAAAGACATCCTCTGAGCCCTTAGAATTCACAATACCTGAAACCACTGTCTCTGAACTTTTCAGAGTTCCAAGTTCCAAGAGGATCATTCCCCCCCTTTTTTGCTTAGATAAAAGTACTTCTCCCTGATTTTTTTAAGAGGTAGGGATTTCAAAGAGTAGTCAGGGGTCCTAACCAGAGACAAGTCCCTGACTGGTTCTAGTGGAGCTGATCACAGGAACCTCCTCGAACCCCACCTGAGGTGGATAGACATACCCAGCTGCTCCTCTTCACTGAAGCCCATGATCGCCATGGCCTCCAGGGTCTCCTGGAACATCTCATCATCCTGGGCAGCCGGGATGGGCACGTAGCCATTGGAGAGGAACGTGTAGTTGTTGAAACCCTCCAAAAGCAAGTCGTCTGGGAAGAGAGGAGGTTGGGGTGGCAGTCAGAAACATCTGTACTCGGCCGTGAGCCAGGAACCTGCAAAAGGGGCTGGGCCAGCAGCCTCTTTCCCTGATAGACTGAGACAGTTGAAAACCTGCCTTCCACTTCCCTGCTCAGAAACCACTGTGAGCTGCGTATGGTGGAGCAGGCTGTGCACTGCACCAGGTGCCCAGCAGCTAAAACCCAGTCCTGGTTCCCCTTCCTAATCCCCAGCCCCACTACAGTGTTGCCTTTGCTCAGAGGAAAAAGCACCTGTCTCCTAATGGCACCCTGCCTTCAGAAACAAAGCCACCAGGAAAGCTCTCTCTCTCCTTTATTCATCACCTTCTTACAAATCATACAGGAACACGAGCTTTAAAAATCAATGATTGCTGCCAACACCCATGTCCAGTGGAGAAGCAACCACAGAAGCCAGACCTCCCACATTCTGCTCCCCATACAAATCTTTGGTCCATACCCTCAGAGGAATAAGTAATAGGGAAACTTACAATGGAGGGGATGGGATATGGAACTCTGGTGGTAGGAATTGTGTGGAATTGTACCCCTCTCATCTCATAATCTTATTCATCATTATTAAATCACTAATTAAAAAAAATCAATTACTCCAAGGGCTCAGGAGAAAGTTCAGCAGTAGAGCATGAGACTTTCATGCCAGAGGCTCCAAAGGATCCAGGTTTAATCCCCAGCACCACCATATGCCAGAGCTGAGAAGGACTCTGGTCTCTTACAATTAGAAATTTAAAATCAATGAGTAATAAAAAGTTTATTAAGAAACACTGTCCCCTGGCTCACCCTTTCTCCAACTGCCACCCTTCCCTACAACAACTGCTTTGATCACTGAGATCTTCTAGTCCACACAGCTCTGGCTAAAATAGGCGAACTCGCTAATGTTTTGCTGATGTGTGCTGCAGAACAGAGTATAGCCGGGCATGCCCAATGCAGACAACATCTGTCAACTTCCTGTTACAGTGGGACAAAGCTTTAGCATACTCATACCAAACTCCCTTCTCCTTCTGCTAGTTTTGCTTGAATCCACAGATAAAGTTTATAGCAGGAGTTGACAGATCTAGGCTACCACTTCTTTTGTACATGAAGTCTTATTAGAACAGAACCACCTCCATTTTCTTGCCTGTTTTCTATGGCAGTTCTCACACTGAGGGCAGGACTGAGTAATTGTTATAGAAATCACAGGTTCTCCTAGCCTGAACTATTTACTGTCTGGACCAAGGAAATAGCTCAATTTGTAGAACATCAGGCTTGTATGTGTGAGGTTCCTGGTTTGATCCCCAGCATCACATATACCAAAGTGGTGTTCTGGTCTCTTTCTCTCCTTCCCCTCATATGTAATAATGATATTTAAAACTGGTGCACTTGGTTGAGCACACGTATTACAATGCGCAAGGACCCAGGTTCAAGCCCCTGGTCTCCATCTGCAGGGGGAAAGCTTCACGAGTGATGAAGCAGGGCTGCAGGTGTCTCTCTGTGTTTCTCTCTCTCTCTCTATAGCCCCCTGCCCTCTTGACTTCTGGCTGTCTCTATCCAATAAATAAAGATAATAAAATTTTTTTAAAAAACTCAAAAACAAAACAAAAAAGAAAACCTTTACTCTCTGGGCCATTGGTAAAACCACTGACCAGTCCTTGTATGGGGCTACTGTGCTCATATTCTGTGCAGAGCAGCTGTTACTCAGCTCCCCTAGCCCCAGTTTCGAGTTCCTGCTCCTTTTCTTGCACCATTTGTTTTGATGGCAGACTCTAAAATATTGAGAGTCCTCTTTCTAGAACAATTTAATAAGGCTGGATTTGATTCTAATTTTGGAGAGAAATAAGGCGATACCTTTTCTTTTTAAACAAATGTCTTATGTGCATCAGATCTCTTGGAAGCTACTGGATAAACTCAAGAAGCCAGTTAACTCCAGTCTTTGAAGCAGCAAACAAAAGTCACAAGGGTTTAAAGTCTTTGCCAATTTTCATTCTGGATACAGTGGACACGTGTGTAAATATCCAAGTCTCTGAAAGTCTAAGGTCCTTTCAGGCTACCATCAGAAATATAAGTCATCCCTAGGAGTCTTAGCTAGACTGAGTCTTGTATAATGTCTGCAAGATTGGGGTAGAGCACAGAACTGGGATTCAAGTTGCCAAACTTGACCTGGGTGCTAAATAGGAGATGAGTGGAAATATTTTCTCCCTGGAACCGATAATATTTCTTGGTGAATATATAATTCAGCAACACACACTCAATAAAAATGACACCACTTCTTTCCATGTGCAACCAGGGGACAACGCCACCCTTTTGTGGTGAAGCTTTGTAATACACGAAGCAAACCACTTTCATGCCAGGAAGGTCACTCTGTAGAGTACCCTCTTGTACAAGCGCAAGGACCCTGGTGGAGTCCCAAACCACCACATGACAAAGGAGAAGCATCACAAGCAGAGGAGCAGTGCTGTATTATCTCTCATCTCTCTAGCTCTCTCACTGTCTTTAATAAAGACAAAAAATGTCTGCAGAGAGTGTTGGAATCATGCAGGTACGGAGCCCTTGTGAAAATCCTGGAAGCAAAACCAAAATGTTACAATGTTGCCACTTCACTCACATACTAAAAAGGACCAAGTATCAAGATGAAATAAAGACAAGGACCTGGACCCCATTGCACTGGAGGACACCCCCACCACCACCACACACACACACACACACACACACACACACACACTCAGCCCAGTGAGATAAGTCCCAATGATGATAGCAACTACAAAAAAAAAGAGAGAAAGAAAGAAAAGAAGCAATCACAATGATTTCCTCTAGCAGCAAAGCTCTGCAATATATAAAATGGCACCACTTCAGAAACTGGGAGACAGCTCACCCAATAGAGAATGTGCTTTATCATGCACAAAGACCCAAGTTTGAGCAGTGCTGTGGTGTCTGTCTGTCTTTCACTCTCTATTTAAAACAAGGGGGAGAAAAGAGTCATACATGGTGTGGTGGGATGATGCAGGCAAAAATTCCTAGTGAAAGTCCTAGGAGCAAAGCCAAAATACCACTTTATTTCACATGTACCAAATGGCCAAGATCAAGACTAAATAACAATGGTTCCCTCTTGTGGTGAAGTAGTGTAGTGCACAAAATGACAACACTTCTTTGCATAAACTAAGGGCCAAGCATCAAGATGAAATAAAAACAATATCTCCATCTTGTGAAGTTGTGTAGTGCACAAAATGATATTTCATTCCATATACTAAAGAGTCAGATATTAAGAGGAAGTAATGTCTTATTCTAGTGGCAAAATTCTGCAATAATAATACCATTTTATTCCATATGCTACAAGGGACAAGCAACAAGATGAAATAATAACAATCTCTCTCTTGTGGAAAAGATTTGCAATATCTACAACAGTACCACTTCATTACATATGCTACAAAAGCCAAATTCAAGAAGAAATAATGGGGGCCAGGTGGTGGTACACCCAGTAAAGCATATATGTTAACATGTACAAGAACCTGGGTTGAAGCCCCTGCTCCCCACCTACAGGGGAAAGCTTCAAATGCAGTGAAGCAGTGTTGCAGGTGTCTCTCTCTCCCTCTCTAACTCTCCATTCATTCAATTTCTCTGCCCTAATTTTAAAAAGAGAGAGAAAAGAAATGGCAGTTGGGGAGTTGAGCGGCAGCGCAGCAGGTTAAGTGTAGATGGCGCAAAGCACAAGGACCTGAAGGATCCCCGTTCGATCCCCCGTTTGAGCCCCCAGCTCTCCATCTGCAGGGGAGTCACTTCACAGACAGTGAAGCAGGTCTGCAGGTGTCTATCTTTCTCTCTCCCACTCTGTCTTCCCCTCCTCTCTTGATTTCTCTTTGTCCTATCCAACAACAATGACATCAATAACAACAACAATAACAACTACAACAATAAAATAACAAGGGCAACAAAAAGGAATAAATAAATAAATAAATAAATATTTTTTAAAAAGAGAGAACAGAAATGGCAGTTGGGAGCAGGCACTAAGCCCCAGCAATAACCCCAGTGGCAATAAAAATATTTTTTAAAGAAAAAGGAAATAATGACAATGTCTCCCTCTTGTGGCAAAGTTGTGTAATGCACACAATGATGCAATTTCATTTTATATGTACCTAACAGCCAAGACTAGAGGAAATAATGGGAAGTGAGGCAGTGATGCATAGTTGAGCACACGTTTACGTGCACAAGGACCCAGGCTCAAGCACCTACTCCCCATTTGCAGGGGGAAATTTCACAAGCAGTAAAGCAAGTCTGCAGGTGTCTCTTTCCCTAAGAGCCCCATCCTTCTCAATTTCTCTGTCCTATTTAATAAAATGGCAATGTCTCCCTCTTGTGGTGAAGCTGTAAAATGCACACAAGTATACTAATTTGATGTGATTACCAACCCTCAAAAGAATAACAATGTCTCCCTCTTCTGGTGATGTTGTGAAATGCACACAATGCAATTTCATTTCATATTCACTTAACAGCCAAGCCTCAAGAGAAACTAATGAGAGATCAAAGCAGTGGTGCAACCAGTTGAGCACACATGCTTATATGCACATGGACCTGGGTTCAAGCCCCTGCTCTCCACCTGTAAGTGGGAAGCTTCACAAACAGTGAAGCAGATCTGCAGGTGTTTCTTTCCCTAACAACCCTTCCTCTCTCATTTTTTTTCTGTCCTATATAACAAGAGAGAAAAAAAGGAAAAGAAATGGCAGTTGGGAGCCATGGATTAGTAGTGCAGGCACCAAGCCGCAGCAATAAGCCTGGTAACAATTAAAAACACAGAGGGGCAAAGGGTAGTACAGCAGGTTAAGTGCACATGGCATGAAGTGCAAGGACCATTATAAGGATCCCGGTTCAAGCCCCTGGCTCCCCACCTGCAGGGGTCACTTCACAGGCAGTGAAGCTGGTCTGCAGGTGTCTGTCTTTCTCTCCCCGTTTCCCCATCTCTCTCGATTTCTCTTTGTCGAACAACAGCAGCAGCAATGACAGCAATAATAATAACAAGGGTAACAATAAGGGCAACAAAATGGGGAAAATGGTCTCCAGGAGCAGTGGATTTGTAGTGCAGGCATCAAGCCCCAGCAATAACCCTGTAGGCAAAAAATAAATAGTTGGAAATAAGGACAATGTCTCCCTCTTGTGACAAGTTGTGTAATGCACACAAAGCAATTTCATTCCATCCATATGCACCTAATGGCCAAGTCTCAAGAGGAAAGTAGAACAACGTCTCCCTCTTGTGGCTAAGTTATGTAATGCACACAAGGCAACTTCATTCCATCCATATGCACCCAATGGCCAAGTCTCAAGAGGAAAGTAGAACAATGTCTCCCTCTTGTGGCGAAGCTGTATAATGCACACAAGGCAACTTCATTCCATCCATATGCACCCAATGGCCAAGTCTCAAGAGGAAAGTAGAACAACGTCTCCCTCTTGTGGTGAAGCTGTATAATGCACACAAGGCAACTTCATTCCATCCATATGCACCCAATGGCCAAGTCTCAAGAGGAAAGTAAAACAACGTCTCCCTCTTGTGGCGAAGCTGTATAATGCACCCAATGGCCAAGTCTCAAGAGGAAAGTAAAATGTCTCCCTCTTGTGGCGAAGCTGTATAATGCACACAAGGCAACTTCATTCCATCCATATGCACCCAGTGGCCAAGTCTCAAGAGAAAGTAAAATAATGTCTCCCTCTTGTGGCTAAGTTGTGTAATGCACACAAGGCAACTTCATTCCACCCATATGCTCCTATGGGCCAAGTCTCAAGAGAAAAGTGGAACAATGTCTCCCTCTTGTGGCTAAGTTGCATAATGCATATAATACCACTTGATTCCATATGTGCCTAAAGGCCTTAAGAGGAAATAATAGAGGACTCTGGTGGTATATCTGATAGAGTACACATATTAACATGCACAGAAACTCGGGTTCAACCACCTACTCCCCATCTGCAGAGAAGAAGCTTCACAAGCAGTGAGGCAGGCTTTCACTTGTCTTTCTCCCTATCTCCTCTTCCTCTCTCAATTTATCACTGTCCTATCAAATAAGAATGTGAATGAAAAAAAAAAGCTTCCAGGAACAGAACATTTGTAATGCTGGTCCCAAAGCCCCAGTGATAATCCTGGTGGCAATTTAAAAAAAAAAAAAAAGTAAATAATGACATTGTCTCCCTCTTGTGGCCAAGTAGTATAATGCATACAATATTGCAACAAAGGCCAAGCCTCAAAAAATATCAATGTCTCCCTTTTGTGGCAAAGCTGTTAAATGCACACAAGTATATTACTTTGATGTGTCTAAGGGCCAAGTCTCAAGAAAATATCAATGTCTTCCTCTTGTGGCAAAGCTGTGTTATACATAGAATGATGCAACTTCATATCATAAGGCCAAGCCTTCAGATAAAAAAAAAAAGTAGGGGGCCGTGCACTGGTGCACTTGGTTAAGGTAGATTCATAGGGCTGGCACTGAGCCCCAGTGATAACCACAGTGGCAAAAAAAAACCCAACTATTCACTCTTTCTCAATCACTCCCTCTGTCCCTCCCTCCCCCTCTCATAGCAAAGCTTTGCAAGAAACACAAAAACGTACTTCATTCCATATGCTACAAAGATCAAGCCTCAAGATGAAATCATGACAGTGATTTCTTCTTGTGGTGAAGTGTTGCAATACACCTCATCCCTGTAAAAGGACCAGTTTATGTATCCTTTTGGTAATTTCCTTAGTCTGGACATCAAAACTGAAGGTTCTCATACAATTTTTTAATTAATCATTTTACTAGAATGTAGACAATACTATGTATCTATAATATATGTGCTGCTATCTTCCGGACTTGTTCTTTCTTTTTGCCTATAGGGTTATCACTGGATGGGCCTGTACAATGACTTCCCCACTGCTGGTGCCTTTTTTCTTTACTGATAGAGAAATAGAGAGGGAGAGGGAGAGAGAGAGAGGGAGGAAGAGAAAGAGAGAGGGAGGGTGAGAGAGAGAGAGAGAGAGAGAGACCTGCAGTACTACCCACTGTTTGTGAGGTCTGAGCCTGGATCCTTGTGTAGCAGTGTGTACACTATTCTAGGCACCACTGCCTGGCCCCTGCATTGCCTTTTAGAAGTGAACAGATTACTTCCTGTAATTTATATTATGTCAGAATATAAAACTTCCTCCTGGGATCTGTGTGAGTATATTGCATATACAAGTTATTGCATTTGTATGGAAAAAAATTCCCCTACAATAGAGACCAGTAATCTGTGGCACCATGTCCATTTCTGTAAATATGGTCTTTTAGCTATTTTTGTGGGCTTATGCATTGCTTACATTTTTTTCCCACAACACAACAACAATGTTGAGTGCTATGGAGACAGTGTGAGCTGGAGACTAAAAAAAAAAAAAGCACAACCTGATTCTTTACAGGATAGGTTTGCTGGGCTCCTGCCCTACAAAGAGGCCACTTCAGAGTAAGTTTCCAAACACATCTGATGAGGAGTCACAGTTCTACTGCCTTTCCAGTTGTCATGAAATTGGAATGCCACTCACATATTCACACACATTCTAAACTGGCCATTACAGCTAGCCTTCTCCCTTCCTGGATGCAGATTCTGTCTCAGCCTCTTCTGGTCTAGCTGGGCCTGACCTGCTGTGGCAGCCAGGACTCCATGGCTCTTGTGTCAGTGAACAGAAATGGCAACTGAAGCACAGCCCCTCCCTAGAAGGAGGGGAGGAGTTACATGTCTGCTGCCCAGCCACTCAGTTCACTCCCTGGGAGGACCGCAGGCTCGGGTCTACTAGCCAACTAGCCCTGGGTCTTAGTGGAAGGGAGGGCTCAAGGCTCGCCACACATGTGCGTGCTGGTCACTCACTCTTCATCTTCTCCTTGGCGCCAGCGATCAAGTAGTAGAAGATGTGGAAGGTTCTCTCATCTCTGGCCTGGCGGATAGCCCGGGACTTTTCTAATAGATCTGGTTTAGGAGGAGTTAAGAAATCAGGGCGTCCACAGGCTCCCACCCCACCAAGTCCACCTGCCCAGGAGTAGCCACCTGCTACTTGAGGACATCCCAGCTGGACTGAGCAGTGTGGTCACCCAGCTGGGTCAGGATTAAGTGAGATGCTCTGTGCTGAAGGCCCAGGCTGGAGTCCAGCACACAGTGTAAATGGTGAGAAAAGAGCAATCCCATAGACCTTTGTCACCTGCCATGCCAGAGGAGTTTCAGGTCAGTGCAGATTCAGACCAGCCAGGCTGTGACACCCTCAGGAGGGGCTCCAGGCGCAAACACATCCCTGCTCCCTTCTGGGATTAGAGATGACAGACAGCCTCTCACAGGCCCAGGATGGGGTGTTGTATTAATTTCTGGTTTTGGAGTTTCTGTACTTGAGAATTATGGGTGAGAACTTGGTGATCTCACCATAAGAGGCTTTGAGTGGAGAAAACAGCCCCTCTGCTGCCTGGGGCCAGTGGACCTGGGGGCCCAGAGAAGGAATGGCCAGCTCCTGACTGTCACCCTTAGGGTTTTGTTGAATCTTATCCTTAAAGAACAGCAGGGCCAGGAGATGGCAGAACACATACACACAGGTCGACTGTGTGAAGCTCTGGTCCAATTCCCTGCACCACAAGTGAGCCCCAGGGGTGGTGGAGCCATACTGTGGTGTGTCTCACTCCATTTCAAAAATAAAGAAAGTAGCGTGTGTCTATATAGGAACTGGGCAGTGACATGCCTGTAGAGCACAGTACCATGCAAAACGACCCTGGTTCAAGCCCCGCTCTTTCTCTGCTTCTCTCTCTCCCTCACTCTCTCCATTTGTACATCCCCTTTCTTTCTCTCTCTCTTCTCTCTCTCTCTCTCTCTCTCTCTCTCCATATATATACTTTTTTTTTTCAATGAGAGAGAAAGGCCAGAGCACTGCTCAGTTCTGGTTGATGGTGGTGCTGGGGATTGATCCCGGGACCTCAGAGCCTCAGGTATGAAAGTCTTTTGCAGAACCATTAAGCTGTCTCCCAAGCTTCCCCCCTTCCCTCTCAATTTCTCCATTAAGGAATAAAATTGGCCACTGAAAGTGGTGGATTTATTTTGCAGGTACCAAGTCCCAGCACTGACCCTGTTGGTAATAAAATTAAACTAAATCAAAATAAAAGTTGGGCCAGGGAGGCTGCTCAGCACATGACACATTCTGGGCTGAAGGACAGACACAAGAGAGCACCAGGATCTGCTGTGCGCCTCTCTAGCTGAGCATGTGCTCTTGTTTACACAGCAGGCCGTCATCAGTCTTCTAGGGGGAAAAGCCAGAGTGGCTCAGAGGACTACTGGATGTGGCTCCCGAGTCCATAACATTGACTCAGTTCCCTCTGGGCAGGGAAATAGCACCACAGACGTTCATGCCTGATGCTGTGAGGTCCCAGGTTCAGTTCCTAGCACCACCTTAAGCCAGAGCTGAGCAGTGCTCTGGTAGAGGAAGTAGGAAAGGGAGGTGGGGCCAGGGAGGCCCAAAAAGATTGACTACTGGTCTAAGGCCCTTCAGCACAGAAAGAACCCAGACTCAAAGGCAGGCTGTGTGGGGCTCACACCTGGGGCTCCTGCTGTGTGGCCCCCACATGCAGATTAGCTGCTGAGAGTTGAGGAGGGGGCCTGGCACCTGCAACTCAGGGAAGGGGGGGCATGCCCAGACTCAGCAAAGGATACACGTGTCAATGTTGGCACCCACGATGTAGCCGGTGACGTCAAAGTTGATGCGGATGAATTTGCCCTGTGATGGGAGACACAGCTCACGCTCTGACCTGCCAGCTCCTCAGCCCCCTCAGCAAGTAGGAGGGCTAGAGACTCAGGGTTTCATGGTGGAGGGGGCCCTGGGGTCTCACAACAGAGGAGTCCACAGGCCCTGTCACAGAGCAAGTCCACTCTATCTTAAAGGCTCCTTAATCCTGGGCCTTCTAATGAAGGGAAACTGAGGCAGAGTGGGGCTCCCTATGTGACAGAGTCCCTATGAGAAAGGAGGGATGTGTTGTCACAGCTGGTGGCCACAGAGCCCCCTGCCTGCCTTGAGAGGTGCCTGTCAATTCACCCAGGTTCCAGCAGGGCGTCCTTAAACACCCTCTGGGGAAGGGACTGAAGCCAGCTCACTGGGTAAGACAACCTGCGTTGTTCTGCACGCAGTGCAGGTTTGAGCCCTGACACCACACGGGCGGCGCTATGGCAACACAGGAGGCTTGCTTGGACGCTGTGCTCTCTCTCTGGCACTGTCTCTCCAGGAGGGGGTGTGTGAGTGTACAGCGTGTCTCTCTAGAGTCTGGTGTTCTTTGGTCTGATGCCTCCCTAAGAGCAGGTCATCCCCTCTGCAAAGCCCCGCACACTGCCTGCCTGGCCCAGCCTGCAGCGGGAGGTGGGAGCCACAGGGACTCTGACTGTTCGCTCGTCCTCTGTGGACTGACTGAGCATAGACGTGTTGAGACGCAGGGCTTCACGTCGAGTGGCTCTGCCTGGTCCTCCCTTGGCCTTGCAGCTGTGGCTCAGATTCGCTGGGACCCTTTAGGTACAGGAGGTGATAGTATGCGTGACTGAGTTCAAGGGCGGGGCCCCCAACTAGACCATGGCTTCCTGGGGGCAGGAGCCTGGCTCACTGTGCAGTGCACAGCAGGTGCTTCATGAGAATGTTGAGGACGGACGGTGCACCTCAGGTTGTTGTGGGGATGTGTGCACATAGCTGGTGTTTCACAGGCACCAAGGGGTATGTGTGCCTGACAGTAGTAGGTGCTCACTCTGTGTTTTTCTAAGTATCAGGTACTGGGTACTCAGTAAATACTGAATTGGTTATGAGAGTCTTATGCCTGAGTGTGTGGTATGCCCTGGGTGCTCAGTGAATAATGGAGGAAGGGTGAATGAATGAAGGATTAATGAGGGAAGGAAGGAATGAGGGAATGAGAGAATGAGGGAAGGAAGGAATGACAGAAAGAAGAAATGAGGGAATGCAAGAAAAAGGGAATGAGAAAATGAGGAAAGGAAGGAATGAGGGGAGGAAGGAATGGGGGAGGAAGAAGTGAGGGAAGGAAAGAAGGAGTAAGGGAGGGAGTAAAGGAGTGAGTGGCAAGCCTACAGGGTCAGCCCAGAATACAGGTGCAGAGCAAAAGGCACATACAACCTGCCCCTCCCAATCTCATCTGTCTGACCCCCTACACACACACATATACACAGTCTGCATCCCTGGGTGGAGACTGTGTATGTGTGTGTGTGTGGGGGGGTCAGACAGATGAGGAGGGAAGGGGCACCTGTGACCTCCCCCAGGAAGCCCGCCTGGTTTGGCTACTCACAAATCTCGAGGAGTTGTCGTTCTTGACTGTTTTGGCGTTGCCAAAAGCCTCCAGGATCGGGTTGGCCTGCAGCAGCTGCTTTTCCAGCTCGCCCTAAAATTCATTCACACCTCATTAGTGAAGCAAACAGCCCCGGCCCCCACAGAGCCTGATTGGATGGACGGACAGACACTGTCACCAGACTTGGCCCTCAGCCCACGGGCTGTGTCCCACGCTGTGTCACATCTGGCTGAGCCCTCTCACAGCCAGCACATCCGAGTGCCAGGCTGGAAAGTCAGTTCTTCCAGGACCAGGCCGCTCAGGACTGGGGTGTCACTGTGTCCCCATGCGTGGTGCCGTGTGGGCTTGTGCAGTGCGCAACCTGCCCAGCTGTCCACGGCGGTCCTGCTGCTGCTTGCATTTAATAGCAGCCTTCTTGAAGCTAAGCCACCACCAAGGGCGGTGATCTGGCCTTTCCTGCAGCTAGTTTTCTGACACGGCTGATGGCAGGCAAGCAGGGAATGTGCCAAACCCTCCGTGGATACTGTTCAACTGACTGCGGAACAAAGCTTCCAAGCAGCGCGCCTGAGCTCCATTCGCTGGGTTAAGCGCAGCTGAGACCACACAGCCCACCGGCCCCTGCCGGGGGCTGCACGGACACGCTCATGTGATGGATCAGGGCAGGGCTGACAGGGAAGCATGCCAGGAAAGCTGTCTCATGCCCACCCCAACCCCGGACTGCAGCCTGGAGCTCCTCCTCCTCCTCCAGGCAGGCCTCTCTGAGCAGGTTTGGCCCTGGGAGTTTCCTCCTTTTACTCCGCTCACCTCACTTTCTTTCCCAAAAAGGGGGGTGGGAGGCAGGATGGGGCTGAAAGGCAGTTAGGGGAGGGAAGAGAGAGGAAAAGACTATTTTTCTAAAAGGGGTGCCATGGGGAGCTGTTCCCAGAGGGAGTGCAGGGTTTCTGTGGTTCTGCACACGCTCTCCTCCCAAAGAAAGGGGAGGCATCCCCGTGGACTCCCTGCCCAGAGCGGAGATCCCCATAGTGGGGAGGTGGGGTTCACAGTGAAAGTGAAGTCCTCCCCCAGACAACTTCCTGTCTGAGAGGCCCCAGACTCTGGCTCTGGCCCACACTGCTCCGTGGATGGATGCTGAGACTGGGGCCCGCAGACGTCAAGTGCCTCAGCCAGGGCCACACAGGAGTAGGTCCCAGACAAGAATCCTTGCAGCTGGGGGATAGCTCAGCTGGTAGAGCAAAGGAATTCCATGCCTAATCCTGGCTCCATCCCTGGCCCTGGCCTCTCTCTCTCTCTCTCTCTCTCTCTCTCTCTCGCTCATGTGAAACTATCACATATAAAATAAGTATTAATAAATAAAAATATCACTAAGTTGGACTGAGTGGGGCCTCCAGAGGCTCCTCCAGGCTGGGTTCCCCCCCCTCCAAGCTCTGCATTAGAGGAGAGGCCACAGAAACCAAGTTCTAAGCAGGGCCCACAGTGTGGCATTGCCAGGGCCTGACCTCGCCACCAAAGCCAGTGCAGAGCCAGCCCCGGACGGCCCTGCTGAGGAGCAACTGGCATGCAGACAGACAGACAGACAGGCACTGCACACGCATGCAGGGACACACCTGTGCCAGGGACAGGGTTGGGGGGCTGCTCAGGGCAGAGGGGGAGCATGCCACAGCCATGCTGGGTTGGCCTGAGGACTGACAGGCCTAGATCACTCAGCCAGTGGGGACAGATACACTGGCAGGGTCCCTGTGAGCCAGCGTGTGTGTGTGTGTGTGTGTGTGTGTGTGTGTGTGTGTGTGTGTGTGTTTGTGTGTGTGTGTGTGTGTGTGTGGTGAATGTGTGTGGTGTGTGTGTGTGTGTCTGTGATGGGGGTGTCGACTCCACCCCTGAGGATCCCAAGGAAGTTTCCAAGGGTGGCAAGGTACCCCATGCCCTATGCTGGGGCGCCTACAGGTCCACATGGAGGAGGAGTTTGTGGGTCCAGGTGGTGACACTCAGGTGGGGGGGCTCTGGCCCATCCCCCCATCAGGTTGGGGGCCAGGGGTGCAGAGGAGCATGCAGTTCTGAGCACACTCGGTGCCTCCCGCACACACCAGAACAACACTCTCGGTTACTCACGTAGGCAAAGGACGGGCCTTGCTGCGGTTGAACAACACAGTATGAGACAAACGTCAGAGTCACTGCTGTCACATGGAGGCGGGGTGAAGTGTCTTGGGTGCCATCCCCGCCCTGGCCGCCTGCACCCACCACAACTCCCATGGCTACGCCTTTATCTTTATTTTTTTTAATTTAATTGACAAATTTATTTATTTGGGGCAGAGACAGAAATTGAGAAGGGCAGAAGAGTTACCTGCAGCACCGTTTCACTGCTCGTGATGAAGCCTCCCCCCTGCAGGTGGGGGACTGGGGCTTGAACCCAGGCCCTTACACTTGGTAACATGTGCGCTCTACCCAGTGTGCCACCACACAGCCCCCTCAGAGGTCCCTTTTTCTGCTTCTGCTTCCTACCTTCTGGGTCACTCCCCAGCTTGGTTCTGAGGTTCAGTTATGTGAGGGGTGCTTACTTTGTTGGGACAGGGATGGCCTCCCTGAAACCCCAGTGAAGGAGACACTGTCTGAAAGGAGCTTATATATGTGTGCTCGTGAAAGACTAATCCTGGCCGTCACTGTGTGTCCTCTCTCTGGGCAGGATGGCCACAGAGCTGCCCTGTCCTCCTGCCCCCACGAGCTGGCCTAGGTTCCAGAAGTCAGAGGCAGGAGGGCAGGACCTGGTGACGGTCATGCTGTCATTGGGCTCTGCTCTGCTATCTCCTCATCTCTGCTCACCCCCCAACTTCAGACAGAGGTACTGGCTGGTCCTCTGAGAAGCAGCGCCATGACCCGTCCCTCCCTGCAGGACAGGTGAGAAGAACTAAGACACAGAAGTGAGAGAAGGACGCACTCGGGCTCTGTGGCTGCTAGAAGTCTGCCCTTCTTCTCCTTCCAGGTTCTCAAGCAAGCTGCGTCTGGTTCCCTCTTTCCCTCACACCTAGAAGCCCAATGGCTCAGCACTGCAAAAAACCCCCGCTTCCCTCAAAAGTGCTAGGACCTGCCCAGCCCTGGGCCCCCTCCAGAGCACATGGGGAAGCTCAGAGGTCTGGACTCTAGGGAGTTTGCAAGATTCATCACAGGTCCTGGAGCAAGCCTGGCAGTGCCATCAGACAGTATGGTCCCCAGGGTAGAGGCCAGGATACCACCCTGGGTCCCACTCAAGAGTTGCCCCTTTCTCACGTCAACAGCACGGCTGCCGAGAGGCTCTGGAATGAAGCATCTTTCCTCAGCGGGGAGAGGGCTCCCCCATCTCAAAACAGCCTCCCTCACCCAGATCCAGCAGCCCCCAGATGATCATCAGGGTGAGCTCCAGTTAGGCCACCGCCACCAGAACCTTCCCTCCACTCACCGTGATGCTGGTGTCCTTCTTGCCCTTGTGTGAGGTGGCCACCACGGCCAGATACTGGATGACTTTCTTGGTGTTTTCAGTCTTCCCAGCTCCAGACTCACCTCTGAAAGTCAGACAGGATGACAATCACTCTCAGGGACGAATCCTGCAAAGGGCCTGTCCACCTGCACTGGTTCATTTTATTTACTTTTTTTTCTGGTTGTTGTAGTCACTGAGGCTTCACTGTGTGGGCTGACTTTTCAAATAGAAACACACAGAGACAAAAAGAGGGCAAGACACTATAACACCCAAGTGCAGTGGATGCCAGGCTCAAACCGGGGTCCTGGGCATGACAAGGCCACACGCTCCCAGAAGGGTTATCTTGCCCTCAGCAACATTCAGCTTTGGTGTGAGGTGGCACTGGGGTGAAAATGCAGCCTGGGTAAGGCACATGTCCTACCTGGTAAGCTACCTCTGCAGCCCCAAAATCGTCTGTTGTCTAAAGTATAAAAACATTGTGGAGGCCGTTTGGGACTCACAGCAAAACTGAAAAGACAATTCAAAGAGTTGCCACAACCCACATGGCCCCAGGCATGCCAACCCCACACAGACTGTGCACTCATCACAGTCAATGAAACCATGCTGACCGCCCCCCAAGGGCTGTGGTGCTCATTAGGATGCACATTCTGTGGGTTTGGACAAACGTGTGATGCCATGCATCCAATGCTCTGATTCTCACACCTGACTGTCCCTGCAAATCATCTACGTTTAAGACATCACAAGCCTTGTGAGTGAGGGAAAAAGCAGACAAGAGGGACAAAAAGGCCTCTCAGAGTACCGAGACCCAAGTCAGGAGCTTTAGATGCTTGCTCCCTCTGACAGAACAAAGGGTGGAAGCTGCTTCTTTCAGGCCCTGGAGAGCCCCACCCTGCTGCCAGGGTCTGGCTCATGACTTCAGTCAAGTGTCAAAGGGCAAACGTGGTGGGAGTCACTCATGCAAAGGTGTGAATGACTGAGAGCTTCAGACTAGCAGAGACCAGAGAAAGCTGAGGATCAGAGTGATAGCTTGCCAGGTCTGGTGCTCCACTGTCATGTATGAGACCCAGGTTCAAGCCCTGACGCCACGTGAAAGGTGCGATGGCGGTGGAAAAGCTTTGGTTCTATGGTCTCTCTCCCTCTTTCTCTCTATCTGAATGAAAAAGTGGCCTAGAGCAGTGGAATCACACATGCCCCAGTTCCATCAAAAAATAAAAAATGTATCTCCTCAGGACTAGAAGTTAAGCTCAACTGGCAGAGGCCTTGGGTTTGAGCCCCAGCATCACATGGGATCACTATGGGCAGTACCAGGGGGATGCCCCATGAATGGTGGAGCAGTGCTGTGATGTCTCTCCTCTCTCTTGACTTCTCCCCCTCTTTGAAAAGTAAAGAACAGGCAACTCAGCAGTGCTGTGCATATGTAGATCCTACCCTAGAATATGAGGAGGCAACTGTGTTACTAAGAGGATCTGCTCAAGCCAGCTGCCTGTGGGGGCCCCTAGAGGTTACTTGGCATTGGAACTGTCAGTCCAAGGATCCAGACCCCCAGGCTCTCCACACCAAGTGGAAGGGAAAGTCTGTGGAGGCATCCCTCTCCTCCCTTCTTTCCTTTCCCCTGGTTCCTCTCCCCTACCCCCAATTTTTGGCTTCCTTTCTTTGATTCTGAGCTCATTGAACATTCTGAAACTCAAGAGATGATTTGTTTTACGTCTGGAAAAGAATCCATGTACCCAAAGGTCAGCTCAAGGTTCTTGGCTGAACCCAAGACAATAGGGCTGGTGCAGCTCTGCTCTCCATCCTGATTAGGATTGAAGAAGGCCATCTGCTCTGGCTGGGGCCTTTAGAACCCTGCTCAGGAAAGAAAGGAAGGAAGAAAGGAAAGGAAAGGGAAGGGCAAGAGAAGAAGTAAGAAAAAGAGGAAAGGAAAGAGGGGAGAGGGAGAGAGGTAGGAGAGGAAAGGGAAGGGAAGGGCAAGAGAAGTAGTCAGAAAAAGAAGGAAGGAAAGAGGGGAGAGGGAGAGAGGTAAGAGAGGGAAGGGAAGGAAAGGGAAGGGAAGGGAAGGGAAGGGAAGGGAAGGGAAGGGAAGGGGAGGGGAGGGAAGGGAATGGAGTTAAGTACATAGATAGCAAGGAAAGAAGGGAAGGAGGAAGAAAACTGGGGACTGTGGAGGCTGTATCTCCATTTTCTTAAGGTGGAAAGACTGAATTTACTTGGTGGGAAGTGGAGGCCTCTCTTGTTTCACATGTGTTACCCCACCAATTCCAAGAGCAGGACAAATCACTACCAAGCTAGGGTAGGAAACAACAAAGCTGATTGCCCAAGACCAGTGAGATAAGCCAAAGTCAGAATCTTAAAAATCTTTTTAAAAAGAAAAAGAGCTCTTTGACAGGCCAGAGTTCAGGCTCCAGATGAAGTCCCTGAGTATCCCTACTGCCCAGCTGGAGAAACTGAGGCTCTCCTAGGTCCCAGGTGTTCCTGCCATCATACAGGGACTAGAGAAGAAGTGAGACTTCTCGATGCCAGACGCCAGATTCCCTTTTATTTGAGTGAGAAGTGGAGAGGAGAAGGAGAGCAGGAGAGACAGTGTTGTGCTGATGCCATCCCATCAGAGCTCCCCCACAGAATCTGTGATTGTCACTTGTATTTTATTTTTAACATGGTGCCTGGAAATGAACCTAGGATCTCACACATGTGCAATGCCACTGAGTGGTGTTTCTGGCCCAATTTTCTCTTTGTTTCTTAGAGATTGGAGAGAGGAGATGGGCAGAGATAGGAGAGAGGACAGACACCACAGGACAGCTCCATTACCCACGAAATGCTGTCCATGGTACCCCCATGAGTGCTACGGCTCAAACCCAGGACCTCACATACAGTGGAGCATGCACTTGACTTAGTGAGCTCTCTCTCCACACCTTTCATTTGTCCAAACAGGCTCTTTGAATGTATGGCAAAGGATCCATAAATCCATAAAAAAAAGTTTTCAGTCTTTTACATGATAAGAAGAACTACCTCCACCAGGCTGAACACTTGACCAAAAGCAGCCCACAATAAAGGGGCCAGGTTCTCATTAAAGCAAGAGGAAAGGAAGAAACTGAATGTGTAGGTGGTCCAGAGCCCATTTAGCCCCAAGAGGGGAACAGAAAGTCCCCCTCCTTTCCACTACCAGCACCCCTCCTTTCCCACAGCCACTTCCCCCTCTTCCACTTCTGCTGTCAGCCTCAGCCTCTTCACTTTTACAACAGAGACACAGATCTCACTGTGAAGGGATCTGGTCTGCCCTGGAGGGAGGGGCAGTAGGACATATGCCCTGAGAATCTGCCTCTCCCTATGTGGGCTGCTTGGCTGAACCATTTCCAAGTTTTATCAATAAAAATAAATTGTCCCGGGAGGTTCTGCCAAAGAAAACACCCCAAGCTCCATGCTCATGGCATCTGAAGATGGATGTGCTTGGGAACTGTTTCAGGGAAATGAATGTCCTGACTCTCTGACCCGTGAACTCTGGAGGCAAGGATGCTGTCTGGCCTGGACACCTGAAACTTCTGCCCTGGTTCTTCAGGAACTAGGTACCGAGCAACATCCCCACAGAGGAGGCCTGGCTTAATGACCATATTTGGCTTCCTGGCCTTGTCCCCCACCCTCATTGCCAAAGCTGTTTAATCAGTGACCCCCCCCAAGGGTGCTTAACCCCCAGCCTGGAGCAGGACTGGCTTTAAATGGTGTGAGATCAGTATGACCCTACAGGGGCCATACCCAAGAATTTATTTCTTTGAGGTTGCCATCTTAAAATTCACAGTAATTCTGAAGAGGAATCTTTGCATTTTTCATTTTGTACAGTCATACAAGCTAGTCTCAGTATTTCTACATCCATGTCAACTCTGGTCTGCTCTTGGGAGCAAAGCTAAATTGGCTCTCAAGCTCAGAAATGTTCAGTCCTCGGTCCTGGTGTGACTTCAATGCTTGTCATGGGCAAGAGCCTGTCAATTTGTGCTGTTCAACTTCTACAAACCTCGCAAAGCCCACTTCAGCAGAACTGCTGTTCTGAACATTGACTTGAGCTATCCCACTAGATTTGAAGTCAGAGGAAAGGGGCCACAAGCCCAGGAATATTGGAAGCTTCTGAAGCTCAAAAAGGTTAGGGAGCCTAGATAGCAGTGAGCTATACCCACATAACTTTTATCATTTTATCATTGGTTCTTTACTTACTAATGAGAGAGAACTAAAGCATCACTCCAGCACATGCAGTGCCTAGAATCAAACTCTGGACCGTATATGTGAAAGTTTTATGTTTTACCACAGAACCGCCTCCCTAGCTTCTATAATTGATTTTTTTTTCATTTTTCCCCCTTTTGTTGCCCTTGTGGTTGTAGCTTTATTGTGGTTACTATTGTTACTGTTGATGTTGTCATTGTTGGATAGAACAGAAAGAAATGGAGAGAGGAGGGGAAGACAGAGAGGGGAATAGAAAGATAGACACCTGCAGATTCCTCTGCAGGTGGGGAGCCGGGGGCTCAAACCAGGATCCTTCCACCAGTCCTTGCGCTTTGTGCCACATGCACTACTGCCTGACCCCGTTATTGTTTGTTTGTTTTTTTAGAGAATTTATTTAATTACTCATGAGAAATATAAGAGGAGAGAGAGAAAGAACCAGACATCACTCTGGTACATGTGCTGCTGGGGATGGAACTCAATATCTCATGGTTGAGAATCCAGTGCTTTGTCCACTGCACCACCTCCTGGACCACGTATTATTGGTTCTTGCTTGTTCATTGTTAAGTATATTGTTGTCTTCCTATATGAAAGACAAAAATCCACTCCATGTAGAGGTAGTATGGTCACATATAGCATTTCCCTTTACATCAACACTTGGGTTTGTGTTAGGATGATGGTGGAGAAGCTGGAGGCCCCAGTAATTATTCCCCATTCTGTATATCCTGGAGTTTTCCCTAGAATGAATAATTTTTTGTTGTCTTGGTTTTTATACATATCAATCCAAAACTTATTACACCAAGTACCTAAATCTTCTCTCAAAAACCAGCCACTGCCTCCATAGTACCCATCACTGGCTGAAATTTACCTATCTGGTTCCCTACAGGCCCCCGGCCTACCACCTGACTGGCCCCAGCTGGCGTAAAAGAAACATTTGCTGCCTAGGTCCCTCCTGACTTTGGGAGTTTGCTGTAAGGAACATTATTTTGAAGGGTGGGATGCTGGAAAAGCAGACAGCTGGCTCCAGTTTCTATACTGTGCCAAGCAGAGAGGCTGGGAGATAACTCACCAGCAGAACACATACTCTGCTGTCTGTTTAACCACAAGACCGCATGGGAACAGCACGGGCAGCACCATGGATAGGGAGGGTCTCTCCTCAGCCCCATCCCCAAACGGGAGGTTATATTTTATTGGAGGGAATTTACTGACTCCCTGACACTCCCCTGCAGAGTCCACCAGCTGAATTCTCTGTCCACCCCAAAGCAGGTAGCTGTGTGCTGCTCAAATCCAACCAGCCCTTCAGACCCACTACAGAGATGTGTGTGATGATGTCTCCATCCTTTCTAGCCCACTGGCAGGCACCAAGCTTCACAAACAGCCAAGACAGAGTAAAACACAAGTTCCCCCAGGTCCACCCCAGCTGAGTCAGGAGTCTCTGGCTGAAGCCAAGCCATGTCTCTATCAGCTGTACATAGTTATAATGTACACAACCTGGTGGCACAGGGAGTTGTGCAGTTGTTCAAGAATAACAGAATTACAAGTATGGGGGGTAGAGAGGTAGTGTAGCAGGTTAAGCGCACATGGCGCAAAGCACAAGGACCGCTGTAAGGATCCCAGTTGAAGCCCCTGGCTCCCCTCCTGCAGGGGGTCAATTCACAAGTGGTGAAGCAGATGTCTGTCTTTCTCTCCCCCCTCTGTCTTGCCCTCCTCTCTCCATTTCTCTCTGTCCTATCCAACAACAATGACATCAATAACAACAACAACAATAATAACCACAATGATAAAACTAGGGCAACAAAAGGGGGAAAAAAAGCCTCCAGGAGCAGTGGATTCGTGGTGCAGGCACCAAGCCCCAGCAATAACCCTGGAGGCAAAAAGAAAAAGAAAAAGAAGAATTACAAGTCTGAGGTCCTGAGTTCAATTCCCAGTATTACATGTGTCAGAGTGATGCTCTGGTGTTTGTTCTATCTGCCTATCTATATCTCCTTCTCTCTCATGAAATAAATAAGATAAATCTTTTGGGTAACAAACAAGCCAAAAAAAATAGATACAATGTGAATAGCAACACAACAGTTTTCACTTCTAGAGGTGATGCCATTGAAGGAAATAATAATAAAGCATAGGGGTGGGGAGGTAACTCAGCAAGTAAGAGCACACACCTTACTGTGTGTGAGGCTCTGGGTTTGAGCCCCTGCTCCACATGACAGCACTACAGACAGCGCCGAGGGAACTCTATGGATGGTGTAGTGCTGCACTGATGCCTTTCCTATCTCTTCCTCTCTCAAAGTATATAAAAAAATTAGGGCAGGGCAGCCATTGGTGTTATTACTTATGTGATTTAGTCCCTGGTTCCATGTTAAAAACAACAGCAGCAACAACTTATCATCCACAAGAGTGACCAGGCGATGGAGGTTAATACCCCCATGTAGGGCATGTTAATATCACATGAGTGTCACATGTCCTGCTATGTCATGTGGGATTCTGGGTGGGTCTTGGAGAAGAAACAGGACACTAGTGAAAAACCTTATGAAAGCTCAATGATGTCTAAGGCCTGGCCAGGAGTAATACTACACTGGCATCTCATGTGACAAGTAGCCCATTAGTTCTTTGTTTTTTTTTTTTTTTTTTTTGACAAGTAGCCCATTGTGATATTACATGTGAGTACCATAGGAAACTGAAATTCGGTCAGGTTCCTCTGCATTAGATTTGTAACTTTTAGTAACTCTAAAGTCCTTTCCAAATAAGTATCTTTGGGCTGAGGAGATAGCATAGTGGTTATGCAAAAGAGCCTCACACTTGAAACTCCCAGGTCCCAAGATCAGTTTCTAGCACCACCATATCTAGCGCTGAGTAGTACTCTGGTTTAAAGAAGGAGAAAGTGTGCACATTTTGGAATTTGGAATCATGGCTTTATTTAAAACTGCCTAGATGAAGGGGCTAAGCCATGGCACACCCAGTAGAGAGCACATTTTACCATGTGTAAGAACCTAGGTCAAGTCCCTACTCCCCACCTGCAGGGAGTGGCTTCACAAGCCCTGAAGCAGGTCTACAGGTATCTCTTTCTCGCTCCCTCCCTATCTCCCCTCCCCTCTCAATTTTTCTGTCCTACCAAATAAGAATAAAAGACAAGGAAAAAATGGCCACCAGGAGTGGATTTGTCATGCATGTACAAAACCCCTGCAATAACCCTGGTGGCAATTTAAAAAAAATGAAAATAATAACTGCCTGAATGCAGCCCAGGAGGTGGTGCAGTGGAGGAAGTACTGAACACTCAAGCATGAGGTCCCAAGTTCAATCCCCAGCATTGCATGTGCCAGAATGATGCTCTAGTCCCCACCTCCTCTCTCATAAATAAATATAAATATTTACAAAAAATAACTGTCTAGAGAGGCTGGGGAGATGGCTCAATGGTAAAGCTTAGGACTTATAAGCCTGAGGCCCCAAGTTCTAGCCCACTCACCACACATACTGGAACAGTTCTCTAGTTCTTTACCTTCTCTCCCTCCACTCTCTCTCTCTCTCTCTCTCTCTCTCTCTCTCTCTCTCATAAATAGATCATTATAAAAATCTGCCAATAAAAATCTTGGCAGGAATTATACCCAGGGTCATGGATGCTAAACTTTTGTGAACTTTTCTTAATGCACATTACTGGGTGTTTATCTTCATTACTCCTAGAGCAGAAAAAAGAGATTTCATCTTTGTTCACATGTATTTTTCATTATTTCCTTCACTTAAAATGTTTCTGTTCCTTTTGCCATTGAGAGATATTGGAAGAAAAGCAGAGGCTGAGAAAAATTCACTAATTTATCTAAAGCCATGGTCAGCAAGCTGTAGAGGGGCATCAGAAAAACATTGTAGGCAAGGGAAAAAGCATAAAGATTATGTTAAAACGACTTTCATGCCTGGGCTCCTGGGTTCCTGGTTCTATTCCCAGTGCCACCAGAAGTCAGAGCTGAGCAGTGCTCTGGTTTTGAAAAGAAAATATATATAGCAAATGGGCAGCTCTGCCTCAGGTCCTGTGGTCTTGCTGTTCCTCACTAGAAAGTCTTCTCCCGAATTCCCACAGCTCTCAGCTCATTTCCTGGAAGTGGTTGAGTTAGGAGAGCAGGCTGTAGACCTTTTCCTCTAAAAACAATGTGCCGAACACAGGAAATGTCAGCCATTCCTCACTCCTGAGTTCACAGTCCACAGGCAAGACCAAAGGATGCACATTAGATCCTCGACTGGGCTCAGGAAATGTAATTCCAGGCCCCCCTGTAGATAAAAGCTCACTGTGTGCCTCTGTGCAATTCTCATAATCTCTCTGACATCCAGGGTGGGCTTGCCAATAAAAGCAAGGTGATTGGACCCGAGAGGGGCCCTGTGCTCTGCCAGAACAATGTGACTAGCTGGGCAGCAGGAGCTCACCTGGCTGAGAATCCAGCCAGACCCTCAAGGCCAGAGGTGAGCACTGCCTCAGAGGGTTCGGTTCTCTACGCTATATACATATGTTGTACTTATATGTGGGTACATAAAATGTATATTTATTCGTGTAATTCTCACAACTTGATGAAATTAGTACCATTACTATCATGCCTATTCATTTAAACTCCACAACAACCCTGTGAATTAAATGCCACTGTTGGGGCTGGGGAAACAGCATACTGGTTCTGCAAAAGACTGTCATGCCAGAGGCTCTGAGATACCAGTTTCAGTCCCCAGCACCACCCTAACCCAGAGCTAAGCAGTGCTCTGGTAAAATATAAATAAATGCTGCCAGAGATAACTATTCATCTTCACAAGTCCGTAAGTTCAGTGTTCAGTACCATTACCATCAAGCTCACAAGATGCTGGGAACCAAGATAAGGTCTCATGTGTCTGCCCTACCACTGAACCACCTCCCTGGCCCGATTTTTATTTTTAGATATTTTTTTAAAAAACATTTATTTATTTATTTATTTATTTCCCTTTTGTTGCCCTTGTTGTTTTATTGTTGTAGTTAGATGTTTTTTTGAATCAGGGGAGACATTATCTTATTCTCTCCACCACAGGAAGTAATTTTCCCAAATAGTGAAGATTCTCTGAGTGATTCTGAACTGAGTTATTATCTTCAAACCATTTATCTTAAAAAAAAAAAATGATGTCTGCCACCCAATCCGTAAGCACAAGTGTGGCTCTCGTGACACCACTGAGCAACTGTTTATCACAAGCCCAGATGTCCTCACCCAGAGAGAGAACATCTATGGTAGAGCTGCGGAGCAGCTGGAGACAACTGCATGCAGAGTGCTTGGTTCAGGGACTGGCACCCAAGAGCTCAACAAAGGCTAGTTTAGAAGGCAGGCAAAAAAAAAAAAAAGGAAAATTAAAAAGAAGGGTACAGAAGAAGATGATAGTGGGCATCATCAACAGCTTCAGTTTGCCTGATTTGGCCTGGGATCACTTGATCAAAAAGTGATCATCTAGTTAGTGAGCATCTAGTTAGCACCAGATACAGGGTAAGGAGTTGGAAACAGTGAGGCAAAATCCAAGAGGTATGCCCTCAAGGACCTTTTTCTTTAGTGGCTTGGGCCTCAACTCCAAAATAAAGAGAGAAGAAAAGGCAGCTCCACTTACGTGCACAGGATGGACTGGTCTTCCCGATCTGAGGAGAGAAAGAACAAAAGCCATGGGTTACAAACAGCTCTCAGCTGAGGGTCTGGGAATAACGACTCCCCGGACACTCATGCTGAACCCCTACATGCTGGTCCCACTGGCACCGGCTGGGATGTGTTGTTAGCTTCTCCTCCTTTTGGAGGAAGTCACAGAAAGATAGCAGGGCCTGACTTACTCCAGAGCATCCCCACCCCACCCCACCAGCTCCTGGTCCAGGAAACCCATGCAGCCTGAGGAGGCCTCAATAGAACAGACTTTGGATTCAGACTGGAGTTACACTTGACCACTTCCTGTGTCCATGACCTTGGGCGAATATTCCCAACCTCTCCACACCTCTGTCCTTTCACCTGGTTGATGGCATATGGTGGGGTGGACAGTTTTAGCTTTTGAAAACCCAGCATCCACTCCCTCTTCTTCCAGCAAGAGTATGTGGGTCCCTTGAGGAGACTTGTCCCGTGACTCCCCTCCAATCATGGAAAATCATGGGTTGTCAACCCAATCAAGGGGTGAGGACATGTCCCAGGTTGTGTTATCACTTTTTTTTTTTTTTTGCCTCCAGAGTTATTGCTGGGCTCAGTGCCTGCACTATGAATCCACTCTTCCTGGAGGCTATTTTTCCCCTTTTGTTGCCCTTGTTGTTTGTCATTGTTATTATTGTCATTGCTGTAGTTGTTGTTGGATAGGACAGAGAGAAATGAAGAGAGGAGTGGGAGACAGAGAGGGGGAGAGAAATACAGACACCTACAGACCTGCTTCATCACTTGTGAAGCGACTCCCCTGCAGGTGGGGATCCGGGGGCTCGAACCAGGATCCTTATGCCGGTCCTTGCACTTTGCGCCATGTGCCCTTAACCCACTACACTACCACCCGACGCCCCCACACATTCTTTTTTAAAAGATTTATTTATTCATGAGGAAGATGGAGGATGAGGAGGACAAGGAAGAAGAAGAGGAAGAACAAGAACCAGAGCATCACTTTGGCACACACCACACCAGGAATCAGACTCAGGCCCTCTGGCTTGACAGGTGGCAAAGAAAATAAATATTCACCATCCCCTTTTACAAATATTTTTTTAAGTGGCCTAAGTGACATATGACAATACAGAGGACTCTACCAGGGGAGCTAGTATTAGGCAAAGAACCAGCCCATTGGACTAGGTTTGAAGGACTGTAGATATTGGTGCCTCCAACATCTACAGAGAGAGGGAGAGGGAGAGGGAGAAGAAGAGGGAGAGGGAGAGAGAGAAAGAGAGCGCGGGAGGGAGGGAGAGGTCTACTTGGGGAACAGAGAAAAAGAAGGAGCCAGTTTAAAAAAAAAAAAAAAAGGTTTCAGGGATTGGAGGTAGATAGCATAATGATTATACAAATAGACTCTCATGCCTGAGGCTCCATAGTCCCAGGTTCAATTCCCCATATCACCAGAAGCCAGAGCTGAGTAGTAGTGCTATGGCAAAAAAAAAAAAAAAAAAAAAAGTTTCAGGAAGGAGCTGACAGCTAAGAGCTGACAGCTAGGACCCAGACCCTCTGGATGAGAACCTGAGCAGGGAGTAGCAGCCTGGGACCAACCCAGACAACCTGCACTATTTTAAGGACAATTATCTTGATCCTCCTGTGCCTGGCCTTCCATCGGCCTTGGGAAGACGGGTGGGGCACAGGAGATTTACAGGGTCAGAAGCTCACCCTGCCCTGAGACAGATCCCCGCAGGTCCCCAGGAGAGCAAGTGGGCTCCAGGGGAAGGTCTGGAGCTGCAGGGTAGCTGAGCTGGGGGCTGCAACGGGACTTCCGACCTGGGACATTCCCATCGGAAACCAGGGCCACCAGGCGTGGGAAACTGGCTGGTTATAGGCAGAAGGGCTCCATGGGGGCTGCTGGCTGACCTATGCAGAGCCCAGGGGAGGGATTTCTGAGCTTGAGTAGGCACTGGACAAAAGAGAGCAGGCTCTTCTAATTGTACAGAGAGGTTCCTCCTCCAGGCTTTGAAGGGGTCACTTCCTTCCTAATTTCCTTTTCCTCTTTGCATTGAAGTGGATGAAATTCACATAACCCATGAGTAAACAAGTCAATGCCTGGTGAAGCCTCCACAGCACTGTGTAACTTGTACCTCTGTCTAGAACCAAGTATTTTTATGAGTCCTGAATAAAAAACCCCAGGCTAGTAAGGCAGTCAGTTTCCCTTCCCCACGACCCTTGGCCACCAGCAGTCTGCTTCAGTCCTTGGATTGGCCTGTTGTGAACATTTCACATAAACAGAACTGAACACTGTGGTCTCTATGCCTGACGTCACTAACTGTATTCTCCCCTAAAATGTGCCTCTCCATCCCCCCTTTCTCCTTATTCTCAGGGCCCGGCCTTGGACATGCAACTCTTTGGGTGAGCTTTGCAGTGGTTCCCCATTTGCAGCAGACCTGAAGACTCTCAGGAGCCGCCCAGCTCCCCACAGACCAGCTATTTCGGCCTGATCCCAAATGCCCTGTGGTTTATGGCCAAGGATCCTTCAGGCTGCCCATAAAAGGAGAAAAGCCAGCTAGGACTTAGAGTACACCAGGCAGAACTACTTCCCTTCCTTCCTTCTTGTGCCAGGCTGCTGTGGGACCCAGCACATGGAAGTGGCCCAGCCTGTGTTCCTGCAGGGTCAGCAACAAACCTCCTCTCACCCCAGGCCAGAGAGGACTTAAGAATCCAACTTCTACTGTGTCCAAGAAAGCAGCCTCTGCCCTAATGGCACTCATGACTGCAAACACCTGAGGGGCTGGGAGGCAAAGTCACATGAACAGCCCAGAAGAGAGTGAATACTTGCTGCACTTGCTCTCACAGAGCCCCACGCTCCCAAGCACTGTCCAAATGAACTCTCACAGAAACAGCAGGAGTTAGCTTACCCAGCAGGGTGCCTGCCTTGCCAGCAAGGCACCTGGGTTAGAGACCCCACACCACATGGGAACAGCATGGTAAGCACCGTGGGTAGTTCTGTCATATCTCTCTCTCTCTCTCAAATTAAACTTAAGTAATGAACCCTCATGACAACTGGGGTCAGCCCTGTTACTATTCTCATGGGACAAATGAGGAAGCTGAGGTACAGAAGTGAACACATGAGCAGGACTGAGATTTAAAACTAGCTCAAGAATAGAAATTCTTAATGCAACAATTGCCACCTCAACATGCTTCAGCTCAGACTGTGTCCAGAGACTTCAGGTATGGAATGACAACCCTTCAGCTTCATTACTCGGGTGAGACCTTTCCTTTCATAGTATTCTCTAATTCCATCCCAGGTGGATCACTTCCTAACAAAGTCCCAAAACCTAGATATAGACCAGGTTCTGTGAGATAGAGCATATGTTCACACGTATCCATAAACTAGTGCAAAATATATACCTGAAAGCAGAAGTACACTAGAGTTTGCAGTGAGTACCCCACCCCCCAACACTTCCTCTCCACTATTCCAACCTTTGGGTCCATGATTGCTCAACAATTTGTTTGGCTTTGTATGTTAACTCTCTTTTCAGCCACCAGGTTACAGATGCCATCAGTATGCCAGCCAGGCTTCCCTGGACTGAAGACCCCACCAATGTGTCCTGAAGCTCCGCTTACCCAGAGACCCACCCTACTAGGGAAAGAGAGGCACAGACTGGGAGTATGGAACAACCAGTCAACGCCCATGTTTAGCGGGGAAGCAATTACAGAAGCCAGATCTTCCACCTTCTGCAACCCACAATGACCCTGGGTCCATGCTCCCAGAGGGATAGAGAATGGGAAAGCTATCAGGGGAGGGGATGGGATATGGAGATTGGGTGGTGGGAATTGTGTGGAGTTGTATCCCTCCTACCCTATGGTTTTGTTAATTTATCCTTTCTTAAATAAAAAATAAATTTAAAAAAAGAATAGAAATTTTTGATTGGAAATTCTGCAGGAACCCCCTGACCCTGGGTCAGGATCCTTCTCTGTCCCTTCTGCCAGTAGAACTAGGTTGGATGATATTCTGAGGGTAGAAGACAGAATCTGATGGCTTCTGCTGGGCCCCAAAGGAACTCCCCAAGCCCCCAGGAAGCTCTGTCATCTTTAAAGCAGAACTGGCCAGGTTAGAAGGGTGTGAGGTACAGGAAGACCAATATTCTCCACCTCCCACTCACTGGCCCCCCTTTCTATCTAGTCCAGACCCACAGTCTCAAGGATCCCAGACTGGACTCTCTTGTCCAGTTCACAGGTCTGCTCCCAAGGGGGCACCCTTGGCTTCCAGCCCAGGACAGCCCCACAGGGCCTTCTCCCCATAGCACATGTATTTGTGGGGTAAGATGGCTGATTTCAGCTCCTTTACTGCTAGAGGATCCCCATACCCACCCCCTTGTAGAGGCAGGGAGTGGGGGTTGGGGGAGACACAGAAAGGAAGCTGGAGCATTTGTCTTCCACAAGGTATCAGCAAGGGCTTCCCAAATCCACTTCTTTAACTCCACATTTATTCTTGATTAGAAGCATTTTTCCTTAACCCTCTCTTCCTTCACCCCTGCAGGCAGCCTGGGAAGTCCATAAATGGCTCATCACCATCATCCCTTATCCTTCCTCACTTCCTGCCAGGGAAATCAAGCTCTCCATGATAAATCAAAACACCTACCAACTCCCTGAGTGCCCTGTTCAGAAGTCAGACAGATGGAGACCCAGACAGACAGAGGCCCCGGCACCTCTCATTCTGCCAGGATAGACTCAACACTGAAAGCAGATGTAAACTCTCCAACCTGTCACCCACTCTCCCCTTCTCCCGGGAAGCATGCGTGGTGGGAATGCTGGAACAAGACTACTCAGAATCACTTCCCAACTCAAATTCTTGGCCATCAGCTTCCTTCCCAGGACCATGGGTAGAATCCACATCCTCTAAGGAGTGCAAGTGATAAGATGGCTTACTAGCTGCCTTGGTCACCACTGTCTTTCCCATCACCACCCTCATCAACAGGCAATAAAGTGGCTGGGGATGATACTGACCCTCTCCCAGGACAGGGAGGTTGAGTTCATCCCTTTCTAATTCTCATGGCAAAGTCAGTCTCTTAACCTTATTTAGGACTTTGAGAAAGTGTGGCCTCTCTTAAATTGGGGCAAGAGCACTGAACTACCCACTGACTGCCCACTGCCATGGAGGAAGAAGGTAGCTAAGGGTGCTGTCTCCGGGTCTGACACACCTTTAAGGCCAAATTGGTTGAACCTCAGTTTCTTCAAGTCTGTCAAATGGGGTGCTTGTTGTGGACTTGCAGAGCAGAGAGTCCAAGATACCCAGAGCCTTCCCCTCTGCCCAGTGTACACAGTGGCTCAACAACTCCACATGGACTGGGAGATGCAACTGAGTGTGGGGGACAAAGCAGAGGGTTTGATCAGCCCATGTCCCAAACTCCTCTTTAGTCTGGAGAGAGTTCAGCCAAGAGCCTGGGAGCTGAAACCACCAGCTCTGGTTTCTTTTTCAATCCACTGAAAGTGGTAGATTGGTGCTAATGAGATGAGGACAAGACACTTGAGTGGCTATCTTGACAGGGACAAGTCCTGTTAGTCGCTCTCAGCACATCAAAGTGAAACCTTAGCTGCCTTTCACACTATATACAACCCTCCCCCAGAGTGGTTCCCATCAGGAAAGCTTTATCAGTGCATGCCCCCTCTATAGTCATCACATTAATTTCCCAGGGTCACTGACTCCACCCACCCCCAAAGGTGTGAGCAGCCCCACCCACTGACCCGAAAGCCATGAGCTCTGGGAGTCAGAGAAAGCCAAGTTCAAATCCAGTCCTGACTCATGTGAACTTCAGTAAGTTCCACACAGTTCTGAACCCCTACTTCCTCAAGGCTGAAATGTGACTAACAACAGAACCTGACTCCAGCTTTGGATTCCCTGAGAAATCATATAAAGATAAGTGCATGTATACGCATGCGTGCACGCGCACACACGCGCACACACACACACACACACACACACAGAGAGAGAGAGAGAGAGAGAGAATAAAAATAATTGAAAGAGCCTGGTTTTTGCTATTTTGTTAAAAAAAAAAGTGAAAGATTAATGTTCTGAGGGAAAATGAAAGCTTTGTTGGCCCTCCTTAACTAGATCTGTAGGACTGCTTTTCATTCTGGGCTACCCAGGAAGCCACTGTGGCAGCTTCCAGAATGTCATTTGACAGGTCCTGATCAGATCCTGTCTTACTTGGAGGTCTGTGCAAAGCACTCTCTAGAATATTCCTGCAAGCCCTGCCTGAGCATGGGGGAAGCACACAATAAAAAATCCACTGTGGGGAGTCAGGTGGTAGCACAGCGGGTTAAGTGTACATGGCGAGAAGCACAAGGACCTGCATAAGGATCCCGGTTTGAGCCCCCGGCTCCCCACCTGCAGGGGAGTCACTTCACAGGCGGTGAAGCAGGTCTGCAGGTGATGACCTTTCTCTTGCCCTCTCTGTCTTCCCCTCCTCTCTCCGTTTCTCTTTGTCCTACCCAACAACAACGACATCAATAACAACAATAATAACTACAACAACAAAACAAGGGTAACAAAAAGGGAATAAATATTTTTTAAAATTTTAAATCCACTGTGGGGGGCTGGGCAGTAGCACAGCAGGTTAAGCACACCTGGTGCAAAGCCCAAGGACCATTGTAAGGATCCTAGTTCAAGCCCCCAGCTCCCCTCCTGTAGCAGGGTTTTTTCACAGATGGTGAAGCAGGATTGCAGGTGTCTATCTTTCTCTCCCCATCTTCCCCTCCTCTTGATTTCTCTCTGTCCTAGCCAACAACAACATCAATGGTAAAAATAACAGTATGACAACAACAAGGGCAACAAAATGGGAAAAAATGGCCTCCGGGAGCAATGGATTTGTGGTGTAACCACCAAGCCCCAGCAATAAGCCTGGAGGCAAAAAAAAAAAAATCCACTGTGATCACTATCACTTCTTTGGGTAAGAAAGCACCAGAGAATTTCTATCAAGTAAGTGTGGGAGTCAAACACATGCATTTAGCTCTCCTCCCTCCCCCCAACCTTATTAAAATGACAGTAGAGGGGTTTTCCAAAAACACATGCACTGGCCCAACTGAACTGAGAAGCAGGCAGGAGCCACACAATTTTGGAAGCCAGAAAACAGAGATGATGGTCCCAAGAAAGGGAACATCTAAGGAGGCAACGGGGAAAGCTGAGCAACAAACTCAATCCCCTGTCCTCAGCAGGTCCTCTGGAAGAGGGGAGGAAGGAGAACATGGAAACATAAGGATTGAGGCAAAGACACTATCTGATGCCTTCACTCCCTGCAGCCAAATGACTCCCCTTCCCACAGCCATTATAGGGGACATATCTGTTCTCTGGAAGGAGAGGGAGAGGGGCTCTGTTCTGGGGGGTGGGGAGGGGCACCAGAGGGCATCCTGGAAAAAATAAAGGTCATCTGCAAGTTTCATTCTGAACTTTGGAACCCTTAAGCCTTCTCTAGTGGAGCTGGTCAAGAAAGAGACTGAAATAGCTAGTGTGTCTCAGTATATCAGCTCAGCTCCACCACACTGTAGTCAAGTTCACCATCGGCAAGCATGGGCTGCCCTTCTTTTTTTGGTGCCTTGGCACCCTGAGTGGATGCACAGTCAAGGATCACATCTTTTTGTTTTTTTAAACTCACTAAAGATCACATCTGAAGAAATTAATACAACTAGCAGAAGTCAACACAAATAAACAAGGAAATGCCATCTTAAGAGGAAACAGACTATGCTTAGAGAAGTTCCTTCCAAGGGAAAGGAGAGTGCATCCACAGGAAAAAAAAAATGCTATGAGAAGGAAACAAAATAGAACATATATTTAGGGGCACAGTGGAAAAATCAGTGAAGTATTTTTAAATAGAATTTAATTTACTTTCCAGAATTAAACTAGATAAGGAGATAAGAACTATAGGGATGGGATTTTCTGTGGGGATAAGCAGAAATAAACAGGGCTGGGGAAGCAGGATCGTGGTTCTGTAAGACTTTCATAGGCGGGGCTGGGCAGTGGCTCATAGTAACAAGTACAAGGACCCTTGTTGCAAGGACCTGGTTCAAGTCACTAGCTCCCCACCTATGTGTGGGAGGGTCACAAGAGGTGAAGTAGGTCTGCAGGTGTCTATCTTTCTCTCCGCTTCTCTATTTTCCCCTCCCCTCTTGGTTTCTCTTTGTCCTATCCAATAAAATGGGGGGGGATGGCCACCCGGAGCAGGGAATTCATTGTGCAGGCACCAAGCCCCAGTGATAACCCTGAAGGCAAAAATTAGAAAACTTTTATAGGCTCTGAGGTCCTAGGTTCAATCCACATCACCACCACAAGTCAGAGCTGAACAGTGCTCTGGTCTCTCTCATCAAAATAAATGAAATGTTTTAAAAATGGAACAGAATATAGAGAGAAAGAAAACATCAGAAAAGTAATTAACACATCTCCTGGATAAGGATATGAGTTGGCAAATTATAGGAGGACTCTAAGTCTGCAGCATAGTGGGTGAAAGGAGAAAAAAAAAATCCATCATCATGAGCAAGGGATAATGATGAAACTGAAAGCTTCCTAAGAAGCATTTTCTAGGGAAGAAAAAAAAAAACTAGTCACACACAAAGGCTCAAGTATAATGCTGACTTTTATCTGGTCAAAAATTAAATGAACTAGGAGGCAATGAAGCAATGGCATAAAAAAAAGGCATTTCATACTTAAACATGTAAACCTCTATTTAAGCAAGACAGTATATCAAAGAAGAGAATGATATAGAAACTAGGAAACAAGGAGTCCCCCTTGAGAGTCTGAGAGGCGTTTCAAAGATGGCAGGGGACATTCCAGTTGGTAGTCACCAGTCATGGGTGCTTCCAGGGCAGGCCAGAGGCTCAGTAGCAGTTGTTTTCAAGGAAATAGGAACAGGATGCCCAGTTCATACACAGGCATATTAAAAGGATGCTAACGCACTTGAGAATGGGGGTAGAATAAGGGACCAAATACATAGAAAATCAAGATGGAGTGAGTTGGGCAGTAACACAGCGGGTTAAGCACAGGTGGCACAAAGTGCAGGGACTGGCGTAAGGATCCCTGTTCAAGTCTCCAGCTCCCCACCTTCAGGGGAGTTGCTTCATAGGCAGTGAAGCAGGTCTGCAGGTGTCGTTCTTTCTCTTGCCCTCTCTGTCTTCCCCTCCTCTCTCCATTTCTCTCTGTCCTATCCAATAACAACAACATCAATCATAACTGTAACAGTAAAACAGCAAGGGCAACAAAAGGAAATAAATAAATATATTTTTTTTAAAAAATCAAGATGGGGGATGCAACTACTACTAATGAAAAGAGTAAATTACACAGGAAATAAAAAGTAATTATAAGACAGTGCAAAACTAATTTGCAAACCTCTACACAGTTATAATAATGTTATCTCTGGATATATAGTTCATCAAGACTAATATAAAAATGGTGAGAATCGTATCTGGAGGTCCAGAGATGGGACATGTATGTGTGTGTGTGTGTGTGCGCGCGTGAGTGTGCCTGTGTGTCTACATGTGCATGTGAGAGGCGAATGTGTGTTCTAGAAAAAGCATTGGAGGATGTGTGGGTGATCTGGTTGCAACGTCTGACACCCCATTGATCGTCATGGTTTAAAAAGCACTAGAAGCCAAGGGGTAAATGAGCTAAATCCTCAGTTCCCATTTAAAAAGTCACTAAGACTGGCCTAGTACTGAAAAATAAGATGCCAGCAAAACAGCAGGTGTTTTAGAGATCACAAAGGTAAGTTCCAAAATGTCAGTTTGAGCATTGATAATGATTATCACTAGAGAAGCAGCAAAGGAGGAATATCTTAACAAGCCTGCAGGAAACATGTGACTTTAACCTATCTTCACATACATCGCTGATAAAAAGAAAACTTTTCAAAGAAGACCTAAATAAACTTAAAGCTGCACCAAAGCAAAGGACTCTGGGGGGGGGGGGAGAGGCGAACTTTGGGAGCCTATTACATAATGAAAGTATGCATATGTTAATAAATCCACTATAAAGCATTAACCCCCTCAATAAAATGAGTTCGCCACCATGTTCCCCAAGTCAGATCCTCTAGATTAACTCTTGCCACCCTCACCACACCATCCTCACCTCCACACAACCCCAGTTCCACTTCTCATATCCTAGCTACCCATCCTTCAAGGTTATAAGTTCCCATCCTTCTCAGACAACCTGCTCTACCTCTCCTGACTCTGGCCAACAGTTCTTCATTCATCCATCAGCTAAATTAACTGAGCAGCTACTAGATGCCAAAGAGATGTGGACATACAAAGAGAGTAGGCAGGTAGGGACAGAGCTCATGGGTCCTCAGAAACACAATTTAGAAGCATCATTCAATAATCAGTGCATGGGTGAGCCACCCTCCCTATCCTCCCTCTGTATACCCCATTTTGTCCTACAAAAGGTTGAGGGGGGAACCAAAGCTGCTACTTCCACTCCAATGAGACAGCAGCTAACTGTGGATCTCAGCTCAGTGACTTTTTTTTTCTTCCAGGGTTATTGCTGGGGCTCAGTGCCTGCACCATGAATCCACTGCTCCTGGAGGCCATTTTTCCCCCCTTTTGTTGTAGCCTTGTTGTGATTATTATTGTTATTGTTGATGCCGTTCATTGTTGGATAGGACAGAGAGAAATGGAGAGAGGAGGGGAAGACAGAGAGGGGGAGAAAAAGATCGACACCTGCAAACCTGCTTCACTGCCTGCGAAGTGACTCCCCTGCAGGTGGGGAGCCAGGGGCTTGAACAGGGATCCTTACGCTGGTCCGTAACCCGCTGTGCTACCGCCCGGCCCCCCGCTCAGTGACTTTTATAGCAGAGCCACATTCACTGACAGAGACACAAACAGGCACCACCCTTTCCTTCACCCAAACCAGATTCCTGTAACAGGGAAATGGTTCTGTGGTTGAGCACCTTCCTTGTACATGTGAAATCCCATGGTCAATGCACAGAACCACATAGGATGGAGCAGTGCTCTGGTATCTGTTTCTCTTTCTCTGTCTCTTTCATAAATCTTTAAAAAAATTTCAAAATTTATAGATGGAAACAGTTGTTATTCTTCTCAAACTTACATTTTTCTCCTTTCAAAACAATGTTTTCACTGGAGTTCACCCTCACCAATTTGCCAGAAAGCACCAAGTAATGCCAAAATTACTACATGACAAACTGTTGGTTAACAATCAAAGCAAATAGAGAGTTCTTCTTGGACCTGGGTGGTGGCAAACCCAATTAAAAACACTTATTACCATGCAAAAAGAGCCAGGTTTGAGCCTCCACTCTCCACCCGCAGGGGAGGACACGGCAATTTTGTGTGAAGACACAGAGCCCAGGAGGGGGTCTTCACCATCAAGTCTAGTATTGCCTCATGGCTGGGAGGTTGTCTAAGGAAGCAAGTCCCAACACACAAATATTCAATGAGTTGACTGCTGAGGAAACCAGGTCCTGCGGAAACATCCCTCTCTGGTTTGCACTACTGACTCAGAATCACCTTGAGGGTTAACTTAACGCCCACCATCATTATACAAACAGAAAAACAAATTGGTAACTCTGTAAAATTGCTGATTTCCTGGAAGGTGCAACATAGCACACTCAGGCCTTGGAAAAGAGAGAGAAGAATTCACAACTGAGTATTAAAGAGAAAGCACACCAGGGGCTTTCAGAGGCCATGGGAAACATTCACCAAGTGGAAGAAGCCTTAATGCAAGTGGTGATTCCTCTAATGTGACTGCGGCAATCACCTCAGCAACCCAAGTTGCAGAAAAGCAGCATGGTGTGAAAAGCGTTCTATTAGACATTTACACAACTGTGTCCAAAAAAATATTAAGGCAGAAAAGCCCAAGGCTTGACTAGTTTTATATTCAATCCAGGAATTGGCCTCTTGTCATTATAAGCAAATTCCTATTACTTGTAAGATAAGATAAACTTGTGTTCATAATATGCAATGTCATTTTTCAAGCCCAACAAAATCATTACTGTCCACAGTGAAACTTCAGACTCTATCTTAGTGATTTTTTTTCAGGAATTATTTTCAAATAATTAAAGCATCCTTTGATTCATGTCAGTTGGCTAATTTTGCAGACAAAAATGTCAAGGGTGGGACTCCCTGGATGATAGAATTACAGGTGCTTGTCTGTTTCAATAAGCTATTTTTTTAATTTTTCTTAAGAATATTACAGGTTTTTTCATTTTTCATACATAAAATATAAGATGGGGCTCAGGCAGTAGCATACCCCCATTGAGCACATGAGAAAGAACCCAGCTTCGAGCCCTCATTCCCTACCTGCATGGGGGATACTTCATGAGCAGTGAAGCAGTGCTGCAATGTCTTTCTATACCTTCCTGTTTCCCACTCCCCTCTAAATTTCTCTGTCCTATCACATAAAATAGAAAAGGAAAAAATGGCCACCCAGAAAAGTGGACTCATAGTGCAGGCACAAAGCCCTAGCAATGACCCTGGTGGGAATTAAAATAAAATGTAAGAACACTGTGGTAGTACTTAGCTGTCATCCCCCCTCCCTTTGCTAACAGAACTTTATTTCACCCTCATATCCAGATAAAATATGTCCCCTTGTCTCCAGGAAAGTCCCAGGAATAGTATGAAAGTCCCAAGCCCCATTGCCAGACCTTGATTTAGAAGTTGGTATGTAACCAGGGTTTAGTCAATGAAATATAAGGGAACACAACTGAGGATTTTCTTGGAAAAAGACTTCTTTCCTTATTTAAAAAAAAAAAAATTAACACAGGAAAAGAACTTAATCCTCCATTTTCCCTCATGTTTTCAGGCATCACATGGAGCTATGGCTGTCATCTTGTGTTCAGAAAGGAAAAACCAAGAAAACCCAAAGACATCTGCTTTTGAACTACTGAATTAAACAACCCTGAAATCATCAACCTCTAAACATATTGTTGGGTGAGAGTAATCTGCCACTTTAGTTGCTATGTTTCTTGAAACCAAAAGCATCTCAAACAATATGAATACTCAAACACTGTTTATATTCAGCTTCCCAAAGAGATATGTGAACCACTCTGTTCTACTTTTCCATCAAGGGTGATTACAAAGGAATTGGGGTTTTGCTTGTGTTGTTTTACAAAGATATATACCTAACACCAACAGTCATCACTTTACTAAAATTACTGATTTTTTTTTCCCAGTGACTAGGGAAATGACTTACAAGACAATTGTCACATGGGTACAATTTCCTTTATATATATATATATTCCCTTTTGTTGCACTTGTTTTATTGTTGTAGTTATTATTGTTGTTATTGTTGTTGGATAGGACAGAGAGAAATGGAGAGAGGAGGGAAAGACAGAGAGGAGGAGAGAAAGATAGACACCTGCAGACCTGCTTCACCACCTGTGAAGTGACTCCCTGCAGGTGGGGAGCCGGGGGCTTGAACTGGGATCTGTAAGCCGGTCCTTGCACTTTGCACCATGTGAGCTTAACCCGCTGTGCTAACGCCCGACTCCCACAATTTCCTTTTCTTAAAAAAAATATTTTTATCTGGTAGGACAGAGAGAAACTGAGAGAAAGGAATATAGAAGAGAGCCAGCTCCCCTCTGCATGTGGAGACAAGGGCTTGAACCCAGGTCCTGGTGCATAGTAACATGTGTGCTCAACCAGGTGCTCCACCACCCAGCCCCCAGGATACAATTTCTTATCTTTCAGCCACAGGTGTCTGCACACCACTCCCAACCTACCAAGCCTTGAGGAAAGCAAGAATTCAAGTCTGCTGAGGTGAGGCATGCATGGCTAGGTATGCACTCTGCATTCTGAGCTGTCTCCCAGCCCTGTCCCGGTTTCCTTTCTCCTGTCTTACTGCACTGGATCTGACTTCCAGTACAGTACTGAATAGAGTTGGCCATCCGTGCCTTGTCAGTCTTCTCAAGGGGACAGAATTCAGACTTTCACTATTAAGCATCATGCTAGCTGTAGGTGTTTTGCAGATGCCTTAGGTCAGGCTGATGAAGTTCTCCCTCTGTTCCTAGTTTCCTGCTTGTTCTCATTGTGAGTGAATATTGAATTTTTTCAAGTGCTTTTTTCTGCATCAAATGATATGAACATGGGGTTTTTCTTATTTAACTATGATAATGACTGGTTCCTGAATATTCAGTTGGCCTTTCATTCCTGGGATTAGCCCCAGTAGGTCAAGACCTTGGTGCCAGGCACTTTCAGTGGCTCAGTATCCTGTTTAAAGTGAAGGCAGTAACATAGACCCGACCTCATAGCTGTGCTGAAGACTAAAAAAGAGAACGTGTGCCTGTGCTAACAGTGTGCTTTGATCCAAAGTGCTACTTGACAGAGGCTGAGTCAAGGCTCTATAAAAACAAACTTTATCTTTCAAGCCCTTACCACATCAGACAATACATGAAATGCAGTTAAGTACAGTTTGGGAAGTGAGGTGAGTACAGCTTCTGCCCAGATTATTATTCTAATAATTATGTGTTCCCATGGTCCGGGAGGTGGCGCAATGGATAAAGCACTGGATTCTCAAGCATGAGGTCCTCAGTTCAACCCCTGGCAGCACATGTACCAGAGTGATGTCTGGTTCTTTCTCTCTCTCCTCCTGTCTTTCTCATTAACAAATGAAATCTTGAAAAAATAATTATGTGTTCCCTTCAGTGATCATTAGGAAAATGTAACTAGAATGCCCAACACCTAGTTTCATGCATAAGGGTGACATGCTAGCTTCTAGTTACTGAACTTTTTAAAAAAAAATTTATTATCTTTATTTATTGATTGGATGCAGACAGTCAGAAGTCAAGAAGGAAGGGAGGGATAGAGAGGGTGAGAGACAGAGAGACACCTGCAGCACTGCTTCACCACTTGTGAAGCTTTCCCCCTGCAGGTGGGGGCTGGGGGCTCGAACCCAGGTCCTTGCACATTGTAATATGTGTGCTCAACCAGGTGCACCACCACCCGTCCCCAGTTACTGAACTTCTATCGAGTACCAGGTATTATTTAAGCACTTCATAGGCAAGAATTCATTTTATTATCACATAATCTCTATGAGGAGGGTCACACTTATTATAATCCTGTTTTACAAATGAGGAAACAAGGGTCAGGGAGACACCTTTATGGAATTCCAGGCTTGGTCCCTGGTACCACATATGCCAAAACTAAGTCCCTTTCTTATTCATGTATGTATGTATGTATGTATGTATGTATGTATGTATGTATGTATCTTCCTCCACAGTGATGGTACCCCCATATGGCAGACTGGATGCTCAAACCTGGGTCACAGTCATGACAAAGTAGCTGCCCTCTCAGGTGAACTATTTTAAATAATTTTAAATTATAAAACATAAGTTTTGTTTGTTTTTATTATATTTATTTATTGGATTGAGACAGCCAGAAATCAAGAGAGAAGGGGGAGATAGAGAGGGAGAGAGACAGACAGACACCTGCAGCCCTGCTTCACCACCCATAAAATTTTCTTCCTGAAGGTGGGGAATGAGGGCTTGAACCCAGGTCCTTGCACACTGTAACATGTGTGCTCATCCAGGTGCACCACCAGCTAATCCCCAAGTTTTTTTTTTTTTAAGAAGGAAATAGGGTTACAGAAAGGTTGTCTGCTCAAGAGGCACACAGCCAGTGGTGGCAGAGCTGAGCTTTGAGCACCCCCTCCCCGATGTGTAGAATGTAGGCTCTTAACTAATATTGACTGCAGGTTTGGGGAGGTGGGGTTGTTGTTTGCTTTGTTTTGGGATGGTGGATGATGCATTAGTGCTTCATAGAAGCAAGAATTCAAATATGCAAAGGCCAGGGGATTCATAGTGAAGAGACCAGTGATATCTCACATTAGTTTTTTGTGCAGTCTGAGAAAGGCTTGGGTGGGTAGTTATAAGAAAGATATTATATGAGCTGGGAAGACAGCCTGGTACCTCTGCAAAAGACTTTTTATGCCCGAGTCTCTGAAGCCCCAGGTTCAATCCCTAGAATTGTCAGAAGCCAGAGCTAAGCAGTGTTCTGGTGTGTGTATCTATCTATCTATCTATCTATCTATCTATCTATCTATCTATCTATCTATCTATCTACCTACCTACATACCTACCTACCTATAGTTAAAAAAAAATTAAATAAAGATATGGGCCTGGTTGAGTGCATGTTACTATGGCACAAGGACACGGGTTCGAGCCCCTGGTCCCCACCTGCAGGGGAAAAGCTTCATGAGTTGTGAAACAGGGCTGCAGGAGTCTTTTTGTCTCTCTCCATCTCTGTTTTCCCCTTCCCCTCTAGATTTCTCTGTCTCTGTCCCATAATACATAAATATTTTTTTAAGAAAAAGATATTAAGCCGGAGGTCTGGTCATGGGAATTGTGTGAAGTTGTACCCCTCTTAGCCTATGGTTTTGTCAATGTTTCCTTTTCATAAATAAAAAAATTTTTTAAAAAAGGTATTAAGCATCCAGGAGATGGCTCAAAAGAGAGTAGAGATCTTGTATATGTAAGGCCCTGGGTTTAATCCTTAATGCCACGTATTGATTTGAGTAATGATTTGGTGTCTGTCTTCCTTATAAAAATAAATAAATCTTGGGAGTCGGGCTGTAGCACAGCGGGTTAAGCGCAGGTGGCGCAAAGCACAAGGACCGGCATAAGGATCCCGGTTAGAACCCCGGCTCCCCACCTGCAGGGGAGTCGCTTCACAGGCGGTGAAGCAGGTCTGCAGGTGTCTATCTTTCTCTCCTCCTCTCTGTCTTCCCCTCCTCTCTCCATTTCTCTCTGTCCTATCCAACAACGACAACAACAATAATAACTACAACAATAAAAAAAACAAGGGCAACAAAAGGGAATAAATAAAATAAATATTTAAAAAATAATAATAAATAAATCTTAATATATATATTAGCATATATATTAAGATTTATAAATTATTTATATTAAGATTTATTTATATATATAGTAGGAGACTGGGAGTGGGGAGCTTGATTGTAGAATGCACGCCTTGCTCGTGTGAGGCTCTGGGCACCACACAAAAATGCCAGAGGGACACTCTAGGTTCTCTCTCAAAAAAAGCATTAAGTAACCAATGAAATGATGTAATTTACATAAAGTTTAAGAGCAGGTCAAACTAGTCCATGGTGACAGAACTCAGAACAGCAGTTATTGCCGGTGGACATTATCAAGCAGATATTGACTGGGAAGAGGTGTGAGGGAACTCTCAGGAGACATTTCACATCTTGGTGTGGATGGAAATGACACACTCTAAACAGATGTAAAAGTGAATTTGAGGCTGTGTGTTAAATGATTTGCATAATTTACATGCCCTCCCACTTGTGTGTTTCACCTCAATAAAAATCTCTCCATGACAGGAATAAGAATTCAGATAGCAGCCATGCAGTGGTGCACTTGGCTGAGTACACGTTACAGTGTGCAAGGACTTGAGTTCAAGCCCCCAGTCTCCACTTGAAAGGGGAAGCTTCTCAAGCAGAAAACCAGGGCTGCATGTGTCTCCCTCCTATATACCCCTTCCCTCTAGACTTCTCTCTGTATATAGCCAATAAATCACTTTTTAAAATTTATTCATTGACCTGGTGCCCAGGATATGGCACAGTGAAGAAGGAGCTAAACTTGGAAGCATGAGGTCCCAAGTTCAATTCCTAGCATCCCATGTGCCAGAGTGATGCCCTGGCTCTCCATCTCTCTCCCTCATTCCCCTTGTCTTACGTTAATAAAAAAGCAAAATCTTTGAAAGGAATAAAGAAGAGAAAAGAACCCACTGACCTGATAGTATAAGCATAGGCCGACAGTTTGAAAAAGCAAGCACTCACAATCTTCACAAGACCCAAGATGGATACCATTAGTCCTTTTATACTTGTTTGCACTTCCTCTCAGATGGATAAACTGAGAATGGAGTGGAGAAGACATGAGTCCTCAACCCCGCTGGGAGGGAGGAAACTGAACACCAGGCTCAGCCTCAGGGTTCATCTGCACCCTCTCCCCTTCCCAGCCAGGTGACAGGCCTGGCCGCAAGCAGGAGGCCCTAGTGAGCATTCATGCCCGCATTTGCTCGGCCTGCCTCCACGCCCAACACCCTCCCAGGCTGCAGACACAGGCATGGGGCTTGCTTTTTCCCTTTTTCAGTCACAGCTCTCCTGTCCCCCACACAGCTGCCAAACTTCACATTCTTGGCAAGAACAGCAGGCAGGCAGGACAAAGGGGGGGCCTAGAAGGCGGCCACACACAGACCTGGAGACTCCCCCAGGAAGCTCTAGTGGGGAGCCCCACCCCACCCCCCAAGTGGGGTTCCCTCCAGCCCCGGGCTCACCCTGCAGCATGCTCCTGTAGGCTGTATCCGCAATGGCGTAGATATGGGGTGGCATCTCGTGGCGTTTCTTGCCCTTGTACATGTCCACAATCTTCTCCGAGTAGATGGGCAGCTGCTTGTAGGGGTTGACCACCACGCAGAAGAGACCAGAGTATGTCTGCAGACAGAGAAGCTGAGCTGATTCCCAGGAAAACAGGGCAGGGAAGGGGGTTCGGCCTGTAGGGTGCAGCTCACATCAGTCACCACCTCCATGTACTGAGCATCACTATGTGTGTGGTCACTGCAGCACAGTTAAACAAAGCTGCTCCTCTTCCCCCCTCAGAGATGGGGAAACTGAGGCTCAACATCCTAGTGGAAGCCCTAGGCATCACAACATTCTGGGTGTGAGAAAGAGCAGCCAGGGTAAACCCCAGATCTCTACACCACCTGTGCTGTCTCACAGCTGTGTGAATTCAAATCTCAGGTCCATCCTACCCATTCTCACTTCTTCTCCCTGAACCCCACAGACTTACATACCAGCTACTGTTTATTGAGCACTCATTATGTGCCACTGAGCTAAGCACTTCACTGACCTCTTATTTAATCCTCTTGTCTACCCCATCATGGTTCCTATGATTCCCTGCTGCCCATTTGGCAGGTAAGGAGACTATGGTCTTGTGAGGTTGCCAGCTGATGAGCAATACAGACATTGACCTCATGACTATTTACTTCTGAATTCAGACCTGACCATCAACAGTCCTCCCTCGTTTATAAAATGGATATAAACCCAGCTGTTCTTAAAAGGAAATGGCACTGACACGGGCCACTATGTGGAAGGCCCTTGAAAACACAATGCCAAGATCACCTAGTGTAGGAGTCGTCACATATGGGGAGCATCAGAGCAGGCAAGGCTGGAGTCAGGCGGTGTTGCACCCAGTAGAGCGCACACATTACCATACACAGGACCTGAGTTCCTGCCCCTGGACTCTATCTGTACAGGGGAAGCTTCATGAGTAGACAAACAGTGAGTGCTACAGGTGTCTCTTTCCCTATCTCCTCATCCTCTCTCAATTTCTCTCTGAGAGAGAGAGGAAGAGAGAGAGAGAGAGAAGGAAAGAAGGAAGGCAGGAGGGAAAATGGTGGTAGGCAGTAGTGGATTCATCACACAGGCAACAAGTCCCAGAGATAACCCTAATGACAATAGGAATAAATAGTAACAGGAAAGCCAGAGCATGAGAAAGCAGTTCTCCAATGCTGGTGACTGGGGGGGGGGGGGGTAACTGTTAATTGGCATCTGGATGCTTTAGGGGGTTATTAAGAATTTTGGAACTAGAGACATTTCACTGCATAGGGCATGTTCTGTGTCATGCCCTGGCCCTGGTTCAAACCCAGGCACCACATGGGGGAAGCATATGTGCTGTAGTATCTCCCCTTTTCACTCTCTATCTGAATGAAAAAGTGGCCCAAGAGTGGCAAAATCACATGTGTGTAAGGTCTTCCCTCTGCAAAAAATAGAAGATAAAAATTAAAAAGGGGAGGGGGGCCGTGTAACTGCACTGTAATGACAACTGTCTAACATGTGAATGTTCAAGTGCCAACGCACATACTCTGCACAATAGTCCAGGTTTTATGCAACATGGACTTGCTGCAATTTATAAACCTAACTGGCCTGCCCTGCCAGGAGCAATGACACATCTGCAAATATTCCAAGTAGCTAATGGGCATGGAGGCCCTCGGCTGCCTGTGCACATGTTAGAGGCAACGTTCCCATCTTATTGCTCCTTTACTGTGCACGGCACCTTCCCATAGGCCAAGGCCAGAGCTCAGGAGACAGACTGACCTACCCACAGGAACTGCTTTCCCAGAGGATAGCATCAACACTGCCCAAGGCTTGGAGAGCTGTGAAGCAAACTTTCCCTCCAACTCCCCTGGAAGTGAATCCAAACTCCATCCCTGGGCTAGTCCAGGGCAAACCCAAGTCACCAAGTCAGACAAAAACTCTCATTCCCTCTTGTCCCTCCCACCCCAGTCCCATCACAGACATTGTTCTTCAGCAGAAAGTCCTGAAGGGACCCTCCCACTCTCCAGGCAGAGTCCATGGGGCCCTGGTCTCTAACCGATGTCCAGCCCACAGAAACAAGTAATCATTCATGTATCCTTTCACTGACTCATCCATTCACTTGATCACTAGTTAATTCATTCATTCATTCATTCATCCATCCATCCATTCATTCATTCCCTCACTTGTTTCCTTCTATCTCTGCTAAGGAACTATGTCTGTGATGGGTGTGGGGTGGGATAAACAATAGGGAATGGAAGTCTTTATCTGACTTTATGACTTGGGTTTGCCCTGGGGAGTTGGAGTGAAGGCCTGCTTCACAGCTCTCTAAGCCTTAGGCAGAGTTGATGATATCCTCTGGGAAAGCATGGTATCTCCAGAACCCAGCACCAGCCAAGCACACAATAAAAGCTCAGGAAATACATGCTAAATAAAAGGAAGAGGGGGCAGGAGCAGTGGCTCAGCAGGACAGCACATGAAGCCCTGAGTTCCATACCCAGTACTGTATAAGAAAGAAAATATTTATTACTATTATTATTTATTATTATTATTATCATTATTATATTAACCAGAACACTGCTCAGCTCTGGCTTATGGTGGTGCTGGGGATTGAACTTAGAACCTTAGAGCCTCAAGAATTAAAGTCTCTTGTATAACCAATATACTGTCTCCTCAGCCTAAAAGAGGGGAAAAATGAGGGGGGCTGGGTGGTAGTGCGCCTGATTGAGTGCATATATTACAGTATGCAAGGATCCAGGTTCAAGCCCCTGGCCCCCACCTGCAGGGTAGAAGCTTCATGAAAGCAGTGCTGCAGGTGTCCCTCTGTCACTTTATCTCCCCCTCTCCTCTCAAGTTCTCTCTCTCTATGCAATAATAAATTAAAATATTTAAATTTAAAGAAAGAGAGAGGCAAAAAAAAGGCAGGTCTCCAGAGCCCATCACCAGCCTCCTTGGGGTTCTAATGTATAGCTTCCTCCCACCTCCCACCCCCAGAATGCTTCCTGGTGCCATGAACACAGTAGCAGCCCTTAATCCTTGCTCCCAGGCAGATCTGATTCTCTGGTCCATGCTGCAAGCCTTCCCAAGGAACCAGGATCCTGGAGACAGGATCAGGTGGACAACAGCACTCCCCACAGAGGGGCAAAGCAGTAGAAATAAGAAAGCTGGAGGTTCCACAACTGGGCATCAATTAGCCTCCCTGTCCATGTGCCCTTGGCTATGTCTCTGCCTTCCTGTCCTCACAGACCCCTCTCCAGCTAATCAAGTTCACAGGTTTCAACATCCCTACCTCCTATGTCCCAGCCCGGCATCACAGGGCCCACTGCCACCAACAGGTCCCAGCCCTGCACCCAGGGCTTCCCTCTTGTGACCGTATTAGGAAGAGACTCCAGTTTTTCTCTGAAGCTTTATATGGTCAGCTGTGGAGCTCTGAGCTCGGAGCAGGGGTTTGCTTCCAGGGCCTGGCAACAAAACGAGCAGTGGGGGAAGGTGAAAGGGATTTTGACTCCAAGTCACACAGGCAGTGGAGCCTCAGAGTGTTTGTTACCTGCATGAATGTATAATGACCAGACCCCTGAGCGGCCTCCTTGCCTCCATCCACAAAACAGTAAATAATCAGCTCTTTTTTTTTTTTTTTTTTTACCATCTTTCAAGGCAATGTTACAGTTTTCTAAACAGGGATCCTAGAGATATAGCCACCCAATGCACCTTTGTTGCAATTTGATTTTATAGAGACTGGACACAACTTCAAACACTCATCAGTGAAAGGCTGAGGCAATAACTATAGTGCACTGCTGCTGAAAGAGACATATTTACACACGAGTCTATGAGGTATATACTTACTGTGTCAGGGGACAGCTCATCTGATAGAGTGCATGCCTGCCTCCCATGGGTGAGGTCCTGGCTCTGATTCCTAGCACCATATAGGAGCACTGTAACTGGTGGGGAGCTGGGTGGTTAAGTGCATATAGTACTAAGTGCAATGATCCGCTCAAGGATCTAGGTTCAAGACCTGCTCCTCACCTGCAGGAAGGATGCTTCACAGTGAAGCAGGTCAGCAGATGTCTTTCTAGATATTTCTATTTTTCACCCTGCTCTCTCAATTTCTCTGTCCTATGCAATAAAAAAAAAGAAAAGAAAGAAAAGAAAAATGTCTGCCAGGAGCAGTGGATTCAGAGTGCCAGCACTGAGCCCCAGTGATAAACCTGAAGGAAAAAAGGGGGGGGGGGGTCAGGCAGCAGTACAGCAGGTTAAGCGTACATAGTGCAAAGCACAAGGACCAGTGTAAGGATCCCAGTTCAAGGCCCCTGCTCCCCACCTGCAGGGGGGTGTCACTTCGCAGATGGTGAAATGGGTCTGCAGGTGTCTGTCTTTCTCTCCCTCTCTCTGTCTCCCCTCCTCTTTTGATTTCTCTCTGTCCTATCCAACAACAGCAGCAATGACAACAATAATAATGACGACAACAACATGGGTAACAAGGGCAACAAAATGGGAAAAAATGGACTCCAGGAGCAGTGGGTTCATAGTGCAGGCACCAAGCCCCAGCAATAACCCTGAAGGCAGAAAAGAAAGAAAGAAAGAGAGAAAGAAAGAAAGAAAGAGTAAAGGAAGGAAGAAAAGAAAAAAGAAGAGAGAAAGAAAGAGAAAAAGAAAGGAAGGAAGGAAGGAAGGAAGGAAGGAAAAAAGGAAGGAAGGAAAAAAGGAAGGAAGGAAAAAAGGAAGGAAGGAAAAAAGGAAGGAAGGAAGATGGTACTGGAGGAGCTCTATGGATGATGGAGTGATACTATGATACTATGGTGTCTCTCCCACTCTCTTCTCTCGGAAATCAGGAATGAAAAAATTGGGCTAGGGAGATCACTCTGGCGACATCATGCTAGTGTGAGGCCCTGGGTTCATGCCTTTGTGCTATATTACACTACATATGATTGCCTGTGTATAAAGCATTGCTGGAAAGTTACATAAGAAGTGGGTGATGAAGGGAGTCGGGTGGTAGTGGAGCGGGTTAAGCGCACGTGGTGCAAAGCACACGGACTGGTGTAAGGATCCCAGTTTCAGCCCCCAGCTCCCCACCTGCAGGGGAGTCCTTCACAAGTGGTGAAGCAGGTCTGTAGGTGTCTACCTTTCTCTCCTCCTCTCAGTCTTCCTCTCCTCTTTCCATTTCTCTCTTTCCTATCCAACAATGACGACAACAAGAATAGCTACAACGATAAAACGACAAAGGCAACAAAAGGGAATAAATAAATAAATATTTTAAAAAAAAAAGAAAAAGAAATGGGTGATGTTAATTCTCTAAGCAAAGAAGCAGAAAGGTGAGGACATTGAAGAGAAAGTTCTGAACACCCTTCTATAGTATGTGAATGTTTGTATGCATGACTAATTCAAACTATGTCTTAAGTTTACCAAAGGGGTGTGAACAGGCACGGAAGAAGCCACAAGATATAGTTAAATGTAAAAAAGCAAGTCAAAGTCACAGAGGGTTTTTTTTTTTTTTTGGTTATATGTGTTGGATGCTCCATTTCTCATTTCTGTGCCAGGTATAGTTGTATCTATATACATACAAAACCCTGTTGGACAGCTGTTCCTCCAGCAGAGAGGATTGATGTCAAAGAGAAGGAACTATAACTTTCTACAATAGCTGCTTCTTAGTTTTAAAATATTCTCTATGGTCTTTGCATGAATAGGCTTTGCACTGCTGGGGAGGTTCTATGGAGAAATAATAAGAGATCTAGTTCAAAGGGTTCGAAAAGAGTCAGCCTCCACCTGCATCTTCCCACCTGCCAGAACACTCAGGGCCCTGGGAACCTCTGTCCAAGGCCCACTCCCAGTGTCTCTGGCTAAATGCTCCTTCCAGACAAGGATAAAATTTCTGAACAAGGTGGCTAAGACACCAACACCGTAACCTGCTGGAATTTGGAAGAAGGCCTCTCCTATCCTCTGGCCTTTGCAGAAGAGCAGAATTGGGACCAGGAGAATGACTTCTAGGGTTCAAGGTGAGGGAGTGGGGAATCTACAAGGAGGAAGGCACATCCATGCCCACTCTGGATCATACCATTCCCACTGTCTGAGGCCCTAAGTAGAGAAGAACTGCCACAGGCAATGCTCACCAACACTCATTCCATGTTAGGAGACAATAGGGAGCCATGGGCCCTCTGGAAAAACTTAGTGCATATAGCAAGGGCTATTTCTTGGCAACCTGGACCCAGGGGTGTCAGGCCTTCTGCTTTTCCAAATAATGCCAGAAACAAACTTACCTCTTTCTGGAAGGGGAAGAGGTAGACAAATATCAAGTCAATTAAACATCATTGACTTGTAAAATCTGACTTACGAATTCACAGGCACCAAGAAAACATAATGAAAAGTTATATTTCTTCTGTGCACTGAAAATTTGTGCTGCTCACAGAGAGGGGGGACCCAGGGCCCCTGACAGTCCATAACCACCACCCCCTTTTGCTCCAAGTGTCCTGACACCCTAAGGTCTTCCTAGCATCAGGTTGTCTAGACTGCAGCTCTGCGCCTTTCAGAAATGATAGTGAGAGCCTCTGATCCTTAGTGGCCTGGTCTCTAAAGTGGGGTTACAGCATCTTCCCTACAAGATCATTAAAAAGATGAAAGAAGGGAGTTGGGCAGTAGCACAACAGGTTAAGCACACATGGTGCAAAGTGCAAGGACCAGCATAAGGATCCCGGTTCAAGCCCCCAGCTCCCTACCTGCAGGAGAGTCGCTTCACAAGTGGTGAAGCAGGTCTGCAGATGTCTGTCTTTCTCTCCCTCTCTCTGTCTTCCCCTCCTGTCTCCATTTCTCTCTGTCCTAATAACAACAATACTACAACAATAATAAATAAAAAAAGGCAACAAAAGGGGAAAATATATATAAAAAAAAGTTTAGGGAGTCAAGTGGTAACACAGCTGGTTAAGCGCATGTGGTGCGAAGCACAAGGACCGGTGAAAGGATCCCAGCTCGAGCCCAGTTCAAGCCCCTGGCTCCCCACCTGCAGGGGGGCCACTTCACAGGCAGTGAAGCAGGTCTACAGGTGTCTATCTTTCTCTCACCCTCTCTGTCTTCCCCTCCTCTCTCCATTTCTTTCTGTCCTATCTACCAACTATGACATCAAGAACAACAATAAGTACAACTATAAAAAAAAAAAAAAGGCAACAAAAGGAAAAATAAATAAAATTTAAAAAAAAATTTAAGATGAAAGCAATTCAGGGTCAGACTGGTGGCTCACTCATTAGAACACATGTATGGTCATATGCAAGGATCTGGGGTCTAGCCCCCAGCCACCAGTTCAGAGCATCTACAAGAGAGAAGCATCACCAGTGGTGGGTCACTGCTGAGATATGTTTCCTCTGTCACTCTCTCTCTCTCTTACCCTATATCCAAAAAACAATAATAATAATAATAAAGACAAGTTCAAATTCATTGGTCCTTGGGGTCATTGTTTCTGCATTTGAGACTCATCTATTTCTAATCAAGTTATTTAACTTATCTCAGTTGCCATTTCTTAATCTGCAGGGGTGGGAGAAGAGGCTAAATAGTAGGACAGGTCTCCCCTGCTATCCAAAAGTAGAATGTTCCTAATTGGTATGATTTGGTAGGCTATTTTCGGGGTCTGAGAATGCTCAAAACTTTTTCCATAAAAATCAGTGACAATAGCATTCCCAGACCAAGCTGCTGCCCCTCTCTCCCCCTAGTAACTTACCAACATCATACCAAAAAGGAATGTTCTGCTTTTAGACAGTGGAGGAAATCTATACATGCTCCTTACCTAAAGAATCATAGGAGTCGGGAGCCAGGGAAAACATTCAGTTTGTTAGAGTGCAGGACTTGCATGCCTGAGATTCCACAGGCCACAGATTCCATCCCAGCAGCAACTTAGACCAGATCTGAGCAGTGTTCTGTTCCTCCTATCTGCCTAGCATCATAACTTTGCTTTTTTTTTTTTTTGCCTCCAGGGTCATTGCTGGGGTTCAGTGCCTGCACTATGATTCCACTGCTCCTGGAGGCTATTTTTCCCCTTTTATTGCCCTTGTTGTGTATTGTTATTATTATTGTTATTGCTGTCGTCATTGTTGGATAGGACAGACAGAAATCGAGAGAGAATGGGAACACAGAGAAGGAGAAAGACAGACACCTGCAGACCTGCTTCACCACTTGTGAAGCGATTCCCCTGCAGGTAGGGAGCCGGGGGGCTTGAACCGGGATCCTTATACTGGTCTTTGCGCTTTGCGCCATGTGCACTACCACCCAATGCCCCCTTTTTTAAAAAAAATAATATCAATAGTGTATTTGCATATCCTCAACACATTTCAAAGAAACAAAGCTCAACTGAGGGATCAGTGAAAGCTAAGACCCTCTGCCCAGGGGGGGAAAAAACAGAGAAAAAGAGAGAAAGAAAAAAAGACAGACAGACAGAGAGAGAGAGAGAGAGAAAGAAGAGACAGATGCTCAATCATCTCAAGAATTTGAATCTCAAGAAATTAACAAGCTTCCTACACCAGCACTGAATCTAGAGTCCTGTGTTTGCAGGAGAACACTTGGGGGTGAGATCAGCCCTCAGATGGTGCTGAAGTGCACATTACTGTTCTGACACCACACACAAGGCTAAGCAGCACTACTCCAGAAGTGACTGTGCAGAACTGAGTCCTTAAATCTGCCTGATAGCACCTCCCATTGAGCCCTCTGCTAGCCCCTGGCTCTGGCCAGTTCACTCTTTCTCATGATGCCAGTAGATGAACCAAGGAGCTTGCAAATGTTCAAAACTACCAAAAAGTCTCCCTAGCCAGTTTTTCATTTCCTCTGTACTCCTAGAAAGAGGAGAAAGAGGGGGAACCAACTCCACCATCCATGATGCTCCTGTGTGGTACTGGGGATGAAAACCAAGGCATCACCCATGGAAAGTGTGCACTCTACCTATTGAGTCATCTCCTGGTCCCTGGATCACAGCATGTGTCATCTGTACCTGACCTATTTCACACAGCATCATGCTGTACAGCTCCTCTTCCATGGTTACAAACTGCAGATTCCTTCTCCTTCAAGGCTGAGCAAGGTCCCACTGCTAGGACCTTTATCTCCTTGTGGGTTTTAGTACCTGTGGGGTCTACCTGCATCCATCCCAAGCTATCTTACATCCCTCCTCTTGGTGAGAGAACAGCTTCAGCACAGAGACTGAGCTGTGTTCACTTTGCAGCCAGAGAGGTCAGAGTCTGATGGAGGACCCTTCCTAAAAGTGGGTCCTCAGGCAGGTCATGCCACCTCTGCCTGGGACTTCACCAGTGGAGCCAGACATGACTGTCAGTCCAGCCAGTGTCAAAAAGGAGAAGACAGCCAGGAACTTCCTCAGTCTGGTAGAGCACAAGACTTGCATGCCTGGGGTTCTTGGTTTGAGCCCTCTCCCTAGCACCACATGTACCAGAGTGTTATTCTAAATTCTTTCCATCCAACTCTAAGGTATATGAAATGAAGGAGACTTTTAAAAGTATGTTTTTTAAGAACAGTGTGGGCTGGGGGGTGTGGGAAGGAACTTGGGACCATGCCTGGTAAAAAAAAAAAAAGTGGTCCGGGTGGTGGCACAGTAGTAAAGCATCAAATTCTCAAGCATGAGGTCCCGAGTTCAACCCCCGACAGCACATGTACCAGAGTGATGTCTGGTTCTTTCTCTCTCCTCCTATCTTTCTCATTAATAAATAAATAAATTCAAAAAAAAATCTCTCCTCCTGAATCCCTTACCCTACCCAACCCCCATCCAAACCTGAGGGACAGATCCTCACAGTTTAATGACCAGGGTAAACCCCAGCAGAGAGCAACTAGACAAAGCAGCAAGGGAGGATGGGATCAAATCACATTCCTGCCCACATGCACCACAAGCACTATGGGAACTGCAACACAGTCACCACATGGAGCTGAGCCCAGAACTTGCACCTCTTTGTGGTACTGGGGAATGACCTCAGTACCCCTGCACATGTGCAATATCACAGAACAACCACCGGGCCCCATGTTATTTTTTGAGAGGAGACAAAAAGAGACAGATACAAAGGAAAGACCCCACTGCACCCCCACTCCACCCGGTACTGTGCATGGTGCTCCTACATGGTTCTGGGGATCACACAAAGGACCTCACATGTGATTAAGGTGCATGCTTTCCTAGGTGAGCTACCTTCAGGCCCCAGAATCTGCATCTCAAGATACAAATTATTTAAGACAAGCAGATAGGGGCCTGTGACTTCCATAGATGCTTCTAGCACCTGGAGAATAAGACATCTGTCAGGATCTTCTCAAAGGTTTTTTGTTTGAGGTAAGTCCATGCAGAGCAGAATGGGACATCTCTTCATTATCAAGGGCAACATCTGGCATGCCTTGGCCACCTGCTCAGCCTCCTATTCCTCAATACATACACACACACACACACACACACACACACACACCAGTTACCATGGGTTGTGCATTCAGCAATAATGTTCTAGAAGACAAATTCCTTGTACACCCCAACCCCTCCCCTCCTCTACCTCCTCCATCACAGACAACAGTTTCTATTTAAGTGAGTAAATTGAGTAGAAAAAAAGAGACAGGTGTTTGCAACGCTGTAAGGCTTTTCTTTGAATCTGCCCAGAAAAGCATTACAGGAATTTGAAGCTTTGATTCTTTTATTCACCGCTGTCAGAAGACACACTACTGTCAGGACCTTTCGCAGCCCCTCATTTTTTCCTGATTTCTAGTTGGGGCTCAAACATTGTGTCAGAGGACAGCAGATAAGATTCATACCCTGGCCCTACCTAGACCCTGAAAGTGAAGGGAGACCTGAGGAACCCAGTTGTCCCATTACCTCCCTGCAGACCATTTGTTCTATACCAACAACCTAAGGCTGGAACATTTCTATACAGAGAGAACTATAGGTAAAAGGGACTCTCCCTGTTTAGTTAGGGAAGTCAACCATGAGCTTAACCACTTTGAGCCTCAGTTTAGCCACCTGCAAAATGGACACACATACTTAAATCAGTGAGTTGATTAGGTTTTTACTACTGAGAGAGACGAGGAGAGAGAGAGTGTGAGAGAGAACACATCACTATGGCACATGTAATACTGGGGATTCAACTCAGGACTTCATGCTTGAGAGTTCAACGCTTAAGCTATAGCACCACCTCCTAGGTCACTGATTTGGTGTTTTTTGCAGGCTTATTTTGATTTTTTTTAATAAGATCACTAATCAGCTCTGGCTTATGGTGATGCAGGGGACTGAACCTGGGACTTCGGAGCCTCAGGCATGAGAGTATGTTTGCATAACCATTATGCTATCTACCCCCACCATTCAGACTTATTTTGTATGTCAGAGGATCAAGCCCAGAGCTTCATGCATGCAAGGCATGTATACTACCACTTAACTATCTATATGCCTAGCCTCAGCTGATTAAATAAGGTAAAGTTAAAGGGCAGGGGATGTACTTCAGTGGCAGAGTACATGCTTCCCACACATAAGGCCCAGGGTTCAACCCCCAGCATAAAAATATAAACAGATGGGGGCCAGGCGGTAGTGCAGCGAGTTAAGTGCACATCCCAGTTAGAGTCCCTGGCTCCCCACCTACAGGGGGGTCAATTCACAGGTGGTGAAGCAGGTCTGCAGGTGTCTTTCTCTCATCCTCCTTTCTTCCCCTCCTCTCTTGATTTCTCTCTGTCTTATCCAACAATGACAGCAATAACAATAATAATAACAACAACAATAAGCAACAAGGGCAACAAAGAGGGAAAAATAGCCTCCAGGAGCAGTGGATTTGTAGTGCAGGCACTGAGCCTCAGTGATAACCCTGGAGACAAAAATAAATAAATAAATAAAATAAACAGAAAAAGTGTACCAAGGTACAGAATCTGGATTAAAGGAGGTATTTAATGATTATTAGCTGTTATCTCTTACTCCCTTAGAGCTTTTAAAAGCAAAACACTATAACCACACCCCCCACCTGCCTAAATACACACACAGGGAAACTGAGGCTCTGAGAAGCAAACAAACCTGTGGCAAGTGCCAGAACTATGGAGGGTAGGACAGAGCTTTGAACCAAGATGATGAATTCCATCAAGAATTCCATCTTACTAGGCAGACTTCCTCACCCACCCAGCCTGCAGTCCCAAAGACACCTCCCAGCCCAGGCCCACCCCTTAGGAGGAATCGCCCAGCCAGCAGCAGGTACTCACATAGATGAGTCCCGAGAAGTATCTCTCCCTCAGGTTGTGCAGCACCGATGCCTCATTGAGACACGTCAGCTCCGCCATGTCCTCCACCTTGGAGAACTTGGGTGGGTTCATCTTCTGAATGTCATCTTTGCTGACCGTGACCTTCTTGCCGTTCTCCACCAATTCCACCACCACCTCATCCCCCTTCTCCTCCTTGATGCTGGCTGCCTCAAAACCCTGCTTCTCCGAAGGAATCCAGACCAGCTTCTTGGCCACCCAATCGGCCTGGGCCATTGGGCTGTTGATTAAGTTCTTGTCCACAAAGAGGAACTTCTCATCATCACTGAGCTGGCCTTTCTGTGCCATGGTGCCTGGTGGGTCCCCTGTGAAAAAAGGTGACATCATCAGCACAGGCTGACTCGAACCACAAGACAAAGGATAAGGTCCTCGCCTTGCTGGGTCTAGAACAGTGTGAAGAAACTCCGCACAAAGTGTTAGGTTATGCCATACAAGATTATCTTGTCAAGGGGTTGAAACAGCCTATCAGCCTTTCAGAGGATATGGGCCTCAATGTCTGCTACCAAGGCACTGGGTACAGAAGCCATGGTCTTCTCATACCATGAAAGGTTCTAGTATTGAGAAGCTAGACGGATCACTTTCTGTGTTGACTATTGTTTATGTCAACACAAAAGGACAAGAGCTGGAAAACAGTTCAGCCAGTAGAGTGTGGGCCTTACCATATGTCAGACCCTGGATCCACACGCAAGCATTATGAACAGCACTAGGGGAGCTCCATGGATGGCGGAGCTGTGCTGTCATCTCTCTCCTCTTTATCCACCTGTCTTTTCCCCTCAAAGTATACATAATAAAAAAAGATTATTGGGTGGTCCGGGAGGTGGCATAGTGATAAAACTTTAGACTCTCAAGCATGAGGTCCTGAGTTCGATCCCTGGCAGCACATGTGCCAGAATGATGTCTGGTTCTTTCTCTCTCCTCCTATCTTCCTCAGAAATAAATAAAATCTTAAAAAAAAAAAAAAAAAGATTGTTGGGACCAGAGAAACCAGTCAATGGCATCACTTATATGTGAAGCCTTTGGCTGGTGCCACACAGAAAAATAATAAAAGGATGGTTCGGAAGATGGTGTGGTGGATAAGGCATTGAACTTTCAAGCATGAGGTCCTGAGTTCAATCCCTGGCAGTACATGTACCACATTGATGCCTGGCTCTTTCTCACTCCTATCTTTCTCACTAATAAAATATTTAAAAATAAAGAAAGAAAGGAAAAAGGTCCTTAAATAGGAAAGCACAGAGTTACCATCTGATCCCGCCATTCTACTCCTAGGTGTATACTCAAGAGGAATGAGAACGAATCTACACAAACAAATGCACATGAATGTTCACAGAAGCATTATTCATGACAACCAAAAATATTAGAAAAAAAACAAATGTCCAGCAGTGATGGATAAATAAGATATTGGTATAGTTGCACAGTGGACTATTGTTCAGTTGTAAAAAGAAATAACATATTGACACATGCTACAGCATGGATCAATTTTGAAAATACTGATCAGTGCAAGAATCTTGTTAAAAAGAGTCAATATTATCTAATTTTGATAAAATATCCAGAAAGGGCTCAGGAGATAGAATAGTGATTATGCAAAATGCCTCCAAGCCTGAGGCACCAAAAGTCCCAGGTTCAACCCCCAGCACCACAATAAGCCAGAGCTGTGCAATGTTCTGGTAAAGATAAATAAATTAAATAAATTAATTAAATAAATAAATAAAACCTAGAATAGGTAAATCCAGAATCAACAATTAATGAGTGGTTGACAGAAGCTTGGAGACAATTAGAGAATGACAGCTAGACTTTTTTTTGAGGGAACTGGGGGGTGGTTAATGAGAATATTCTAGAGGAGCCAGGCAGTGGTGCACCTGGATAAGTGCATACATTACAATGCACAAGGACCTGGGTTTGAGCTCCGGGTCCCCACCTGCAGGGGGAAAGCTTCATGAGTGAGTGGTGTAGCAGAGCTGCAGGTGTCTCTCTGTCTCTTTCCTTCTCTATCTCTCCCTCCCTTCTCAATTTCTGTCTAACAAAAAAATTTTAAAAAGAGAATATTCTAGAACTTATTGTGGTGGCGAATGCTAGGCACTGGTTATGCTAACAGTCACCAAATTGCAAAATTTAAGTAAGTAAATTATCTCATGGATGAGTTCGATCTCAAAGTTTTCATTTTCTTTACAAAATTTATTTTCTTATTTTATCATTTTATTGGGATGTTTACAGTACAATTATTGACACATGGGTACAATTTTTCTTTTTTTTTTTTACATGGGTACAATTTTTCATCTCCCCATGATAGGTGCCTTCAAAATGCTCTCACCCCAAACTCCATTTCCACCATCACAACAAAAGGGAGCAGGCCAGCAATGGGCTCATCTGCAAGAGTGCACAGATTACACCATGCACAAGGACTCAGGTTTGAGTTCCTGGCCACCCCAAGGGAATGGGGGGGGGGGGTTCATGGCCAGTGGAACAGTGCTGTAGTCTCTCTCTTTTCTCTAGCGCTACTTTTCTTTTACTGCCTAAAGAACAAAAGGGGTTGGCATTGGGAGCAATAACCCTGGTGGCAAAAAGGAAAAAGGATCTGATGGTCAAATCAACGCAGAGAGAGAGAGACAAAGAGACAGACAGAGAGAGAGAGATAATCCCAACTATATAGTTATCCAGTTGTTTGGCCCTGCTGTATAGAATATACACCGGGGCCAAACAACTGGAAAAATCAGCACTGAGTGAGCACATGTGTAAAGGGCTTGTCACTTTCTATTATCTTCCCTGTCCTATTGTGGTGAAATATACATGACATAAAATTTACTGCCTTGGTCATTTCTAAGAGGTGTCAAATATTTTCACATTGCTGTGCAACCATCACCAACATCCACCTCCTCAACTTTTCATCTTATAAAGGTGAAACTCTACACCCATGAAACATTCCCCACTGCCCTTTCCCCCAGATCATGCAAACTACCACTTTACCTCTTGCCTGTAAATATTAGGTGTCTTGTATTAAGGGAAGCTATACTCTATCGCACTTAGCCTGATGTCTCCAAGGATTATTCGTGGTGTAATGGGTGTGAGAATTCCCCTTCTTAAAGCTGAATTACAAAATATTTCATTGTGTGAACAGACTATGTTTTGTTTATCTGTCCATCAGTTGATGAATATTTGAATTACTCATGTTTCAGCAATTGTGAGTAATTCTACTGTGAACATGGGGTACTATCTAGTATTATTTTAGCCATGTTTGTAGTTTTATAACATTTTACAAATGTTTATGGCCACTTATGTTCATAAATACACTAGTCATGACAACCAAAATATGGAATCAACTTAGCCAGCCATCAGAAGAAGGTTGGTTAAGGAAGTTATGGGAATACTATTCTGTCATTAAAAAAGATCCCATTGTGTCTTTTGGGACAAAATGAATGGAACTAGAGGTGATTATGCTAAGTAAAATAAGCAAGAAAGTGAAGGACAACTTCCAGATGCTTTTTTTCTTTATATGTGGAATATAAATAAAACACAAAACTGCAAATAAAAATAATAACCTGACTTACACTCTAAAAACTGGTAGTTATGGAAGGGATGGGGAAGGGAAGCATGGGAACAGGTGAAGGGGTCTGAGGTATGATGGTGTTAGGATGGCAGGGGTGGTAAGCCTTATACAATCATATATAAGTGTGGAGCTCTACTTCTAAAACTGTATAATATTGTAAGCCAAAATTTAAGTCAACAGAAAGAATAAAGTTTTGTTGAGGATGATAGCTCAGATACACAAAACAGGTTTGACTCCCAGAGGCATATATGACAGAGATAAGCAGAGCTCTGGTCTCTCTCTCCCCATCTAATATATATATATCTTTAAAAGAACATTTAATTTAGCATTTAATTTTCTTCCTAAAAGAACAGTGTCTGTGATAATGAGGACTTGAACATGGACTTGCTATACTTGACATATTTGTTAAATTTTTTGGTGTTTAAAATTGGGCACTGTGGGGAGTCAGGTGGTAGCACAGTGGGTTAAGCACACGTGGTACAAAGCACAAGGACCGGCATAAGGATCCCAGATCGAGCCCCCGGCTCCCCACCTGCAGGAGGGGTCACTTCACAGGCGGTGAAGCAGGTCTGCAGGTGTCTGTCTTTCTCTCCCCCTGTCTTCCTCTCCTCTCTCCATTTCTCTCTGCCCTATCCGACAGCAATGACATCAACAACAACAACTACAACAAAACAACAAGCCAACAAAAGGAAATACATTTTTAAAAAATTGGGCACTGTGGTTTCTTCTATTTTGAGAGTCCTTCCTTTTAGAGACATTGTGAAGTATTTAAAGATGAAACAAAATCTGGGGTTTATCTGAAAATAGTCAAGGCAAGGAGGAAATGAATGGGGGGGTGGAGAATAAATAATTGGCTTAGTAGCAGATTGTTGATGTTGAGACACAGTCCCATTCACACTGCTCAGCCTGCATCTGCATGTCTGATACTTCCCTTAAAAAGGAAAAGCATTACTACAAAAAAACCCATAAAACTATCTTTGGGCTGCACCAAGATAGCTCCCTGGGATGGTTCATTTGCTTTGTCGTGCACACGACCCAGGTTCAAGCCTAGTCCCCACTGCACTGAGGGAATTTTTTAGTGCTCTAGTTCAATTCCCAGAAGCCCTAGGTTCAATTCCCAGCACCACAGGCAGCACCATGGACTAAAATGGGTGGAGCTCCATGGATGGTGGAGCAGTGCTATTTTGATGTTTCTACCCACTTCAAAAAACAGGAAATAATCACTGAGCCAGGGAAATAGTTCAGCAATATTATACATGTGTAAATGAACTCTTGGGCACTGAAAAAAAAAAAAACTCAGTGGAGATATTTGCCATAAATGAACAGACCTTTTATGGTCTCTAGCACAGTAACTAACCTACAAAACAGGCACCACAGTCAGATCGAGTGAGCCACAGCTCCACACCACAGGAGAAGGCATCTCAGAAACTCACTTAAACAAAAGGGAGCAGACACAGGAAAGACATGCTGTATGTCCTGTCTGCATGCAATTCAGAAGCAGATAAAAAACAGCTTACAACCAGCATAGGGATCCTGATTCAAGCCCCTGACTCCCTACCTTCAGGGGAGTCGCTTCACATGCAATGAAGCAGGTCTGCAGGTGTCTATCTTTCTCTCCCCCTCTGCCTCTCCCTCTTCTCTCCATTTCTCTCTGTCCTGTCCAACAATGATGACATCAATAACAACAACAATAACTACAACAATAAAACAACAAGAGCAACAAAAAGGTAAAATGAATAGGTAAATATTTAAAAAAATAAAGAAGAAAATAGCCTATGGCAACCACAGTCAAACTTCAGAGCTGAAGGATAGGGCACAAAGGGGCTGGTGGTCTGCATCTTGGACTAAGGGTCATGCCAGTTTTGTGCATGTAAACCACTGTTCACACTGCAGGTCCCAGGGGCTGGAAGACTGCTCAGTTTCAGGGTACAGGACTTTCAGGCCTAAAGTAGCAGGTTCAAGTCTCTGCCACTACATAGACCAGAGCTGAGAGGTACTCATTTCCCATGAAAATTAGTAAGTCTCTAAAAAGTTGGAGCCAGTGAGATAGCTTATCTGGGAGAGTTCTTGCCTTGCCATGCAAGCCACCAAGGTTCAAGCCCCTGGCACACCACAGGTAGAAGAACTATAAGAAATTTTGATGCTATGTGTCTTCTTTTTCATATTCTCTCTTATATTCTCTCTCTCTCTCTCTCTCTCTCTCTGCCTCTCTATCTGAAAAAGGCAGTTCAGAAACTGTGAAACCCATCAATGACAAGGAAAAAAAAAAGTACATATCAGTGAATTTTTCCCCCCAGGGTTATTGCTGGGGCTCAGTACCTGCACTATGAATTCACTGCTCCTGGAGGCCACCTTTTCCCTTTTGTTGCCCTTGTTGTTTATCATTGTTGTTTGTTGTTGTTATTATTGTCATTGTTATTGCTGTCATTGTTGGATAGGACAGAGAGAAATTGAGAGAGGACGGGAAGATGGGGGGGAGAAAGACACCTGCAGACCTGCTTCACCGCTCGTGAGGTGACCCCCCCACAAGCAGGTCCTTGTGCTTCACCTCATGTGCATTTAACCCACTGTGCTACCACCCAACACCCCCCCAGTGAAAAAATTTTAACAATCTTTTTCCCACTAGCTTTAACAGTGGCAAAATACACCTAAAATTCACATCTTAACCATTCAAGATGTGGTTCATTCCTACTAACTATATTTATGCACTGACAGAGCTAGGACCTTGCTCAGAATTTTTCATTCAGAGACAGGAGGCAGTGAGAGATATCACAGCACCAGAGCTCCCCCCAGGTCTCCAGCACCTCCATGTTGTGCTAGAACTCAGAACTGGGCTGCATGCATAGAAGGCATATACCCTACGGACTGAGCTATCTCTCTGGTCCCTGAAGTTTTTTTTTTCTTTAATTGTAGCCAATTACACTCAGGAAAGCTGGGAGAAGTTTCTATTTTCAACAACTTAACTACCAGATGAGATCTTTCTCTGTGTAATTTAATCATTTGCCTTAAAGAAAACCAAGAAAAGAAAAAAAAACTAAAAAATGAGAGAACACGGGTCGGGCAGTAGCGCGGCAGGTTAAGCACACGTGGCACAAAAGCGCAAGGATCAATATAGGGATCCCGGTTCTAGCCCCTGGCTCCCCACCTGCAGGGGAGTCACTTCACAGGTGGTAAAGTGGGTCTGCAGGTGTCTTATTTTTCTCTCCCCCTGTCTTCCCCTTCTCTCTTCATTTCTCTCTGTTCTGTCCTATCCAACAATGAACATCAACAATAATAATAATAACCACAACAAGGCTACAACAAGGGCAACAGAAGGGGGAGAAAATGGCCTCCAGGAGCAGTGGATTCATGGTGCAGGCACTGAGCCCCAGCAATAACCCTGGAGGCCAAAAAACAAAAATGAGAGAACACCCAAATCTCCATTGCTAGGAATCTGGTTTTATCTGGAGCTCCAAAACACAAGCAAGATCAAGGACAGAGATTCGCTCTCTGTCCAGAAAAGGAGGCAGACACCCTGGCTCACTTTCCGTGGCTTTGATGGGTCTGACAGTTATGACGTGTGAAATCTACTTTGGTCAAATGAAGGGAGAGAAGGGAAGGGGATTTTAACTTCCCCCAAGAATGTGCTGTTTCCCAGAGTGTGCTCCTTAGAATCCTAATCCCTTGGAAGACTTGGGATGGGACCCAGGGGAGCTGAGATAATTCTATTAAAAAAAAGATCCTGGGTCAAATCCATTTGAAAGTGTGGAGCATTCTTTCTCCCTCATCAAGAGGCCAAACTCACCCATGAGGCCATCAGAGGTCCTGACAGGTCTTAATATCCCAAAGCTGTTTCATCCCTTTGACCCCAGGACTCTCCAAGTAACACTAGGTCACTGGCCTCTTTCCCTCAGCTCTACACAGTTGCCCTTGAGAAAATTCAGTGAAACCAGCAAATTGATATTACCAATATTCATAATCATATCTGCTAAATCTTATTTAGTGCCAGTTATGACTCAATTTCTTAAAAACCCAATGAGAGGCCCCATTTCCTCTGGTTTATCAGCGAGGAAACTGAGGCACAGAGAGGCTAGATACCTTGCCCACCACAGCACAGCCAATGATGGAGGAATCTAACAAAGACACACTTTCACAGTGATCTTTTTTTCACTTTGCCTGCTTTTTCTAAGGCAAGCAGAAACCCAGAGGACCCAGGAAATTCAGGAAGGCATTGTACACTTTATTATCTTTATTTATTGGATAGAGACAGCCAGAAATTGAGAAAGAAGGGGGATAGAGAGGAAGAGAGACAGAGAAACACCTGCAGCACAGCTTCACCGCTTGTGAAGTTTTCCCCTGTAGGTGGGGACTGGGGACTCGAACCTGGGTCCTTGCGCATTGTAACATGTGCACTCAACCAGATGTGCCACCACCCAGTCCCCAATTGTACACTTTAAAGGATTAGGATAACTTGGTCTTACACAGTTCCTGAGACATAATTTGGGCTCTAGATCTGCTATTAATAAGAGCCACTATAGTAGTTATACCAATTTACAGCCACTATGAAAAACAGTATGAAGTTTCCTCCAAAAAATAAATAAAATGGCCCTATGATATAGCAATTCCACCTCTGGACATTTAACTGAAGGAAATAAAAACTTGACATGAAAAGCTACCTGCATGTCCATGTTCACTGGAGTATCTAGTACCTGCACCAATCAAGTCCTAGAGCAACCTAATTGCTCATCAGTGGATGAATAGACAAATAGATGTAGAAGATACTACAGTGGATTGTCATTTAAAAATCCTACCATTTGCAGCAATGTGGACAGAGCTTGAGGTCATGATGCTAAGTGAGTCATACAGGAAAGCCTTATGGTCTGGCTTATCTAAATGTGGAATCTAAGAAAACAAATAAAACCAAGCTCACAGGGGAAAAAAAAAAACAAAACAGATTGGTCAGTTGCTAGAGGTGAGGAAGGGGTGAAGGGGTCAAAAGGTACAAACTTCCAATTGTAAAACAACCCTGTTAATGACATTGTATCAAATGTTTTAAAATGCCTGGGAAGAGGTTTGGGTGGGGGAGGCAGAAATGGGGAGGCTTCACCAGCAGTGGAGGGGCAGTGTGATGTCTCTCCTTTTCTGTCTCTCACTGGAGAGGAAAGAAAAAAAGGGCACTGGCATCAGTGTAGTTGTGTAGGCACTGAGCCCCAGTGATAACCCTGGTGACAAAGAAAAAGGGAAAAAAAACAGCTACTAGTTTCTGGGTCTTTTCTAATCCTCAGGCATCACTCAAGTCATTTATTATACACACACCATCTCATTATGTCTTATAAGTATCCAGAGTGGGGGAAGGGATGCATTGGATCGACCTTCTCGTGGTGCATCCCGTGAGTACGCATCCCGTGAGTACCCATTCACTGGGGAAACTGACGATCCTTCCTAGCCGACTGAATCCACATGGATCCCAGTCACTTTCAAAGCCAGCAACAAGCAGACATCAGGCTCAACCTGACGCTGTTGACTGGCTACGGAAGAAGGGCAAACGCTAGAAGAAGAAGAAGAGTGGGGGAATATAGCATAATGGTTATGCAGAGACTCTCATGCCTGAGGCTTCCAAATCCCAGGTTCAATCCCGCACACCACTGTTTGCCAGAGCTGAGCAGTGCTCTAGTAAAATAAATAAATAGATAAATAAATAAATACGTATCCAGCAAGGTAATCAGGATTTTTTCCTGTAAAACTATCAAGTTCCTAAAAAATTAAACCCAATGCAAGTTCTTTACTAATAAAGGTTGGAGCCAAGATTTGAGCCCAGATCTGTCTGATTACTCTTATTAGGAAATCTCTTCCTGCCTCATCTGACCCCCTTGACCCCTCACCAACAATTATAAGCCCCAGTATCCAAGGGCTCAAGGAAGATTGACCTCACCTGAATACAGAAAATGTGAATGGTGAACCTGCCACTTCCATGTGACCTTATGACATCTGCCTAGTTTGTTCTAAAGATATATTTATTGTTGGGGCCATGTGGTGGCTAACCTGGTAAGTTTACACACTATAGTGCACAAGGACCTGAGTTCAAGCCCCTGGTCCCCACCTGCAAAGGGAGAGTTTCACGAGTGGTGATGCAGGATTGCAGGTGTCTGTATCTTTCTGTCTCCTCCTCCCCTCTCAATTTCTCTCTGTCTCTATCCAATAATAAATGTATAAAATAAGACAAAAAATTTAAAGGTGTATTTATTATCAGAGAGAAGACAGAGAAGCAGCCATCTTTGGAATAAAGTGGTCCCAGGGCTTGAACCTGGGACCTCTGGGGCCTCAAGTATGCAAGTCAGTGGTCTGGGAGGTGGCACAGTGGATAAAGCATTGGATTCTCAACCATGAGGTCCTAAGTTTGATCCCTGGCAGCACATGTACCAGAGTAATATCTGGTTCTTTCCCTCCTCCTATCTTTCTCATAAATAAATAAATAATTTTTTTAAAAGTATGCAACTCAGTGTTCAAACAAACTAACCTATCTCTCCCCTGTCCTGTCAAAATCAATCTAAAACTGTCTTTAAAGTAATTTTACAAGGAAGTTCTTTTCATTTGTAAAGCTATTTTTCCCTACCAGAAGAATTTGCCTAGCAATGAATATGGATGACTCTATAAAGGGGGGCATTTAGAATAGAAAGAACTGTCTGAGAAGTGGAAGGGGAATATGTATTTTTGGATTGGGGAGGCAGTTCAGTGATGGAGCAGATGACTCGTATACATAAGGTCCCAGGTTTGATCCTTTACATTACATATGCCAGAACTGAGTAGTGCTCTGGTCTCTCCTGCTATCTCTCATTTCAAATAAACAAATTGAGAACAAAGAGAACTCATCGTTTCTGGCCTAAATATTCCCTTGTGTTTTGTTGTCTTAGACCTCTGGCACAGCACAACTTACATCTCTTGTTTCATATGGGACCACTAGCAGTTTACACTGACAATGACTCCAGAGGAAGCTCTGACAGTATCTGTCTATCTAAATGTGCATGACCTTTCACTCAGTCACTGCATTACTGGGAATTCATCCTACAAATAAACTCATGTTATTAAACAAAAATAGACAAACATGGCTGTTCCTCTAAGCACTGCTTGTAAAAAATGGTTAAGATGGTATGTTTCAATCAAAGGTCATTTCAGCAAAATGCTAAACTCCCAAATAATAGAGAATAAGCTAATATATGTAACCCCAAAAATATAAAATGTCCAAAACTACCAGCCCGTACAGAAATATGCTAAAGATATGCATTAAATGTGGTGAGCTGATAGTGTCAATGCATATATTTTAATATATAAATATATGTATGCACATTATAAAGGAAGTTTTGACATAGATAAGAACAGCAACACAAGAAAACAAGAATTGGGATTAGAGATGGGAAAGAGAGGGTTAAGTGGGAGTGAGAAAGGCACATCCCAACTCGGTTTCATTTGCTCCACACTTCCCCCCAGCAGAGGAAGGAAAGGTAAAGTCAAGTTCAAACAAGTTTGAGAGAACAAAGGTGAATCTTCACATCAATGTCCCTATCTTAGGGAATTTGATGAGGGCAGCCTCTCCTGAGCCCCTGAATCACTGATACAACTCAGAGATACTCCCTTCCCCCCACCTCCCTGCATATATAATTGTATACAAAATTTCCTTCAAGTTTCAATCTTGTCCAATCTCAGCCTTTTCTCAACCAGGTGGCTAAGGTTAAAAGTGTTTAAAGTTCAGGGTCAAGAAGGAGACCCTCCAGTAGGGAGAAGAGCAACACAATGACACCCCACAGGCACCTCCCTTAAAGAACATCACAGGTAAACTCTCTAAGAGGGTATCACAAACTTAAATGAATCCCAGATGGGTCAATTTACTGGAATGTGTCCCAGGTGAGGGTGATGCTCTCATTGACACAGCACAGTCTAATCATAACTGTTCACCTAAACAGAAATTGGAGTGGAGTTTATGAAGAGTTTATGGTTATACATACCATCCACTAAAGTTACCAGGAGCCAGATGTTGTGATAAACCCTACAATGACAGCTTTTAATCCACCCAACAGGACAAATTCCACAGGCTCTGGCATTAGAGTTTGGTTTGCAGAGTCCTGTCTTACTCATTGGCTAGTTGAACCATTTGAAAGAGTTACACAAATCCCACAATTGTAATGCAGAGTGAGTAATATTTACCAATCTACTTCAGAGGATTGGTGTAATGACTAAAATAATTCTTGTCAACGGTCTAGCATGTTGTCTGGGGGAAAAAAATCTTGACAAATGTTAACATTTCTCATAAATCCTATTTTACAGATGGGAAAACTGAGGTTTCACAAGACCAATGTGACTGGTTTCTAAATTTGCTTGTGACATTCTAGGATTCCTATGGATTTAAAATAGAACATGATTTTCCATCAAAAAAATAAAATGGGCGGAGGGTAGATAGCATAATGGTTATGCAAACAGACTCTCATGCCTGAGGCTCCATAGTCCCAGGTTCAATCCCCCACACCACTATAAGCCAGAGCTGAACAGTGCTCTGGTAAAAAAATAAAATAAAATGTATATGCAATTTCAGAACTGTACGCTTATATCTACAGCATAAAATCTACTTGGTTTTGATTCAAGAAAAGGAGAAAATTCCCTCCCTCACCACTGAAAAATTACAATATCCAAATAAAATAAGAACAGGTAATTCTCTTTTCCTCCCCAATGTCTTCTCCTGACTCCTGTACATGTTCTAGAATGAGGAAGAAAAGGCAGAGAAATCCCCAGAGTCCTGACCAACAAGACTGCAATAAAGGTTGTCTACTTTGTGAGGGGCCTGGTGATGGCTTCATGGAAAACACTACCATAAATGGGCATGTTTGCCTCAATCTCAGCCCTCACACAGAAAAGTAATGATAACAAATCCATAACAAATACCTTGTACGGAAGAACATGTCTACTTCGGACATGATAATGAAAAAACATGGTGTTTACAAGGCAAGCCCTATAAATTCCTCAAGAAAGGCCCAACTAGTTCACGTTTTAGACCCTTGGGGTGGAAGCCCACCTGAAGTCACTGATTGGCTCCAACTAGATGACTGTACCACCAGGGGACAAACAGTGCAGTTACTTTAAATTCCCCAAAGGTCAGTTTATGTTTTCTTCCAAGGGAGGATAGGATGATAAACATTCATCTTACTGGAAGCTTCTGGTCACATCAGAAACCTGACTTCAACAAAGTTTTTGTTGCTGGGAAAGAAAATATATAGTGGAGTCATTGGTATAGACATGGCACCAGACCCAGAAATGTGTTCTCTCATTTGCTCTGTGACATTGGACAAGCTTAACCTCTCTGAACCCCTGCTGTTTCACTTATTGAACAGGCAGAGTTTGACTGCCTTCCTTAAGAGACCATTTATAATGATTAAATGAGACAGATTCAGTCAAACTCTGCCACCATGCCTGGCACAAAAATACATCACCAGTGTTGTCTATCTCCATGAAAAATCACTCATCAATGTCCTGTATCCTCTTTTGTACAAAGCCTCTAACAGTTTAGCATCCTCAAGCTCCTTCTGTTAGGAAGAAAAAAAAAAGCCTAAAGTGGTAGCTTTAAGGAAAACAAATCTAGAAGACTGCCCAAACAAAACTATACAAATTGTTACTAACTGCCTGCTTTCCCTTTGAAAACCCTAACCTGTTTGCAACTTCTATTCATTTTTAATAGTGTCACTAAACAGATCCTTTCTTAGGGTTTTAAATATTTTCTCTTGCCTCTTGGCAAGTCTGGTTTGAATAGTGCCATTTTTCTTTTGTTGCCATTGTTGTCTTTTTATTGTTGGTGTGGTTATTATTGTTGTTATTGATGTCATCATTGTTGGATAGGACAGAGAAATGAAGAGAGGAGGGGAAGACAGAGAGAGGGAGAGAAAGATAGACACCTGCAGACGTGCTTCACCACCTGTGAAGCGACTCCCCTGCAGGTGGGGACCCGGGGGCTTGAACCGGGATCCTTATGCCCGTCCTTGCGCTTTGCGCGACATGCGCTTAACCCGCTGCGCTACCGCCCGACTCTCGAATAGTGCCATTTCTTAAGCAGCAGACTCCTCACCAGCTCCCTGTAGAAGGAGAAACCCACAACAGGCAATGGCCCCATCTTCTCTCTCTTTGCCCACTTAAGGGTCACATTTGGGTGGGAGGCCATGCAGGAAATTCCAAGGCAAATCTTAATACACACACCTGCAGGTTATAAATGCAAATGAGAATGGGGGCACATGTGAGCATTTGAGGTCCTTGAGATCTATCTTATTTTTCATTTATAGAGGGCAAGGAATGTGGTCTGGAAGAAAACTGGGTGGTAATTAAAGAACTGAGTCATAACCAGTCCCCCCAGCCCCCAGTTATCCTTAAGTGCATTCTCTAAGGGAAGGGGGAGCTCCTTTCTACTTAGCACCTGCCGTGTGTTTTTAACTGCTTTAGCACATTATCCATAGAGCTCAGCAATGCTTCCCAAGCCACTTAAAGTCATGCTTAGTCTGTCTCTATAATAAAAAATAACTTTTTAGTGACGTTCACATTCTGTACCTAGAATTAAAAGTGAAAAGCCTGGCTTTCCCAGGCAGACTTCTGAGGCTTCTAAGGGGACACTTTACCCAGATTTGCCTTATAACAAGAATCATCTGGGATATATAAATATATCTGGGATATATAGATATATATATATATATATATATGTGTGTGTGTGTGTGTATATATATGTGTGTGTGTGTGTGTGTGTGTGTGTGTATACACACACACACACACACACACACACACACACACACACACACACACACATATATATAGTTGTTTTCTGTTTTTGCTTTCCTCTGGAAATCCCACTGTAACTGGAGTTGGGTTCAGACATTGTCATGCCTAGTTAGTACCCCAAAAGTGGTGCTGGCAATCTTGGGTGATGCTGGTTTGGGGGAAATGTGGTATGGTGAGGAGAGAGGTGGGCATTTTGAGTACAGCCCTTACCGAAGTGATGAGGGCCCCCCCACACACACACACACCTAAGACTCCCTCCCCTAGGACCACACTACTTACAGATCTCCAACTGGGGCTACAGGAGAAGCAGCTAGGTGGAGAGCTCAGATCTGGCGTACCTCCCAGGCAGGGGCGTCCAAATCTCTCTGCAGCCCGGGATGCCTCTCTTTATAGACCCGGGGCGGGGTGGGAAAGGGGAGGTAGTAGCAGGGCTGGAGTGAAGGGTGGGGGCCAGTGTGGGGCGTGATTCCGCGTGGTTTGTTCTGCAGCGCCCTCTTCAGGGAGAGAGAAGTGTGGCAGTTAAACCCGTGGGCGCACCTGCTGGGAGCTACCAGAGCTCAGCACCTGGGGCGAGGAGCAGAACAGACCCCAGGGACCCTGCTGAGTGATTGAAAATGTTTCTCCCCTCACCTCCAGCTACTGGACGGTCACTGAGACTCTGGGTCCCTAAAGCAAGGGGTCCACCATTCAGCCTCTAGAGGGGACTCTGGAGAATTCCCCCCCACACACTCAGGCTTTATTTAACCTCTTCCTCCCCAGGGGACAAAGTTGTCAAGTGCCCTCCCTGCTAGCGTTTTCTTTGCTCCCACCTCCGCAGCACTGCATGAAGGGGATTTTTTTTTTTTAACTTTGCAAAGTGCAAGGCAGGAGGCCCCAAATCTTGGGAACTGTACAGGGAGAAGAGTTTACTTCTTCCAATTTGCCAACCCCACTTCCACAAAGAAAGAAAGAAAGAAAGAAAGAAAGAAAGAAAGAAAGAAAGAAAGAGGAAGAAAATGAGAGAAAGAAAGAGGAAAAAAGATTTCTAAAAAGCAAGTAGGAAGGCAAGAAAGTAAGGAAGAAAGGAAAAAAGAAGAAAGGAGAGAAAGAAAGAAAAAGGAAAGAAGGAAGGAAGGAAGAGAAAAAACTGCTGTTGTGACTTCTGGACAGGGATGGGAGCTGCCATCTGCAGGCTAGGTGACCTCAGTCATTTCCCTTCTCTGAGCCTGAGTGTCCACAGGTAAAAGGTCACACAGAGAGAAAACTATGTAAATAACTTAGAGTGCATGACTGAATCCAGAGAAAAAGTGGCCTCAACCCCTACTTGTAAATTCTTTTCAACAGCCCCCCCACTACCACCACCACCATCTTTACAAATGAAGATGCCTAAAATTGTTTCACCCCCTCAGACTGGGAAGATAACAGTGTATATGCAAGGAAAAAAAAAAAAAAAGACCCTTATGTCTGATGCTCCAAGGTCCCAGCACCATAAGCCAGACCTGAACAGTGCTATCTGTGTTCTCTCTCTCATTAAAACAAATAAAATTTAAAAATAATAAAAATCTCACCACTCTCCTCCCTCTTAGTCCCCTCCCTCTTCCCATCTTTTCATTTGTCACACCATCTTCGTTGCTTTATCTGTCGCCCTCTTTTCTGTCACTATCTCTACAGTGCCTGTCCAATGCTGTCTCTCCCTGAAGGCTGATTCTGGTCCCTGAATCTCTCCCACATGTCTTTCTCTACCTCATATCGCACTGTATGTGAGCTCTGTCCTGCCAACAAATCTCACCGCCTCCGGTCTCTGCATCTCTAGCTCTCTCCGTGTGTCTCGCTGTCTCTGCTGTGTCTCTAGCTCCAAATCTCTCACCACTGTCACATGCACACAGGCCTTAAAAGGAAGCCGAGGCAGTGGGCTGGTCCCGCGCCAAACGGGAGACGCGTGGGCAGCTGGGCGTCCCAGCTCCCACCCCGCATGGCCTCCCAGGTTCCTCCCCAGCAGGCGTGCGTGGGGCCGGTCGGGAGGCTCTGGGCGGGAGACAACCCAAAAAGGGCAGGCGCAGGCTCCTTCCAGCAGGAATTCCCAGCGCCGCATACCAGCCCGGGGCTGCCCGCTCCCCCTGACTAAATATGGAGCCCTGCATCCTCAGGGCGGTGGGGGGAGGGCCTGCGCAGCTCGCTGGGGTGGGAACCGGACTCCTCTGCTGAAGGGGGCAGCACCCCCCCCCCCCGACTCCCGACCACTTGGGTCCAGTTCCTTCCAGCCAGGGGGGCTTGGGAAGAAGGCAGGAGGCTTGGGAAAGCCCTTAACAGCTCTGTGTTTAGCACACGCCAATTTCATTTCAATTTCACACCAACAGGCCAGGTGGTGCTGGGGTCTCAGTTAATATACCCATTTGCAGGTGAAGAAACTGAGGCCCTAAAACTATAGTGGCTGTAATCTATTTGCTAGATTTAAAAGGCAAATGCTCGGAAGAATTGGCCTTGAAGTTTGAGGACAGGTCTCTAGGGTTAGAGTCTGGATCTGCCAGTGCCACCTGCTAGGTAGGTGTTTAAAGATAGGCAAGTGATTCAAACCCTTTATAGCTTGGTTTTCTTACCTGGAAATAAGAAAATCAGTTAATTTCCTGCTGCTTTATAAACAGTCCCTGAGATGACATGCAAAATGAAGTATTTCATGTTGGCGTCAGCTGTTATTCTCAAGCAGGGACACCGGGGGCTTTGGGTACATGAGAGGGAATGGGAGGGTGTCCTGCCCAGTGTTTGTCTGCAGGTCTCAAGTCCCCCCTCTGCATCTCAGATCCTCTTGGTTCCTTCCTCTTCTCTCCAAAATCACCATCAAGCTTACCTGCCCCCAGAGACGTGAACAGCGGGTTGAGGAAGTTAGGGGAAAAGTTCTTCCAAAATGATGAATAGGCTTTTTCCCCCACATGCCTTTTAATGTCTACACTGTAAAAGGAGTGGAAAGTGTCCTGGCATGAGCACTGCAATGATGCAGAGCAGAGAATCCTAATGGAAGGGGGAAAAACTGGAGTTGATCATCACCACCTTCCCACTGTGGAAAGATAATCCAGAGCTGGCTGTCACACTCCAACATGCTGGCCTCAAAGTCAGAACTGGCTTTTTTTTTTTTAACAGAAGTATGAGAATTGGCACTTTCCATGGCATTTCATTTACTTATTTATTTTTACCAGAGAACTGCACAGTTCTGGCTTATGTTGAAGGGGATTGAGTTCGGGACCTTGGAGGCTCAGGCATGAATGTTTTGCATAGTCATTATGCTTTCTTCCCAGCCCTACATTTGATTTATTTTTTTCCTTCCTCCAGGGTTATTGCTGGATCTCTATGCCTGCACTATGAATCCACTGCTCCTGGAGGCCATTTTTCCCATTTTGTTGCCCTTGTTGTTGTTATTGTTATTGTTGCCATTGCTGTTGTTGCTGGATAGGACAGAGAGAAATGAGAGAGGAGGGGAAGAGAGAGAGAGAAGGAGAGATAGATACCTGCAGACCTGCTTCACTGCCTGTGAAGCGACCCCCCTGCAGTTGTGGAGTCAGGGGCTCCAACCGGGATCCTTGCTCTGGTCCTTGTGCTTTGCGCCATGTGCACTTAACCCACTGCACTACTGCCTGGCCCCCCTGCACTTCATTTTTTAAAGAACTGGTGTCAAGGAGCCAGGCAATAGAACACATGCTTGAGTGCACATTACAGTGCATAAGGACCCTGGTACAAGCCCCTATTCTCTTTGTGCAGGAGAAAAACTTCACAAGTTGTGAAGCAGGGCTGCAGGCATCTCTGTCCCTTTCTCTATCTCCCCTTCCCCTCTCAGTTTCTAATAAATAATATTTAAACAAAAAAGAAGAACAAGAGGGGGTCAGGCAGTAGCGCAGCCGATTAAGCACACATGGTGCAAAACACTAGGAATGGCTTAAAGATACCGATTGGAGCCCCTGGCTCCACACCTGCAGGAGGGTTGCTTCACAAGAGGTGAAGCAAGACTGCAGGTGTCTTTCTCTCCCCTTCTCTGTCTTCCCCTCTTCTCTCAATGTCTCTCTATCCTAGACAACAACGACAGCAATGACAACGATGATAAACAAGGGTAACAAAAGGGAAAAAATAGCCTCCAGGAGCAGTGGATTCACAGTGCAGGCACTGAGCCCCAGTGATAACACTGGAGGCAAAAAAAAAAAAAAGAGAGAGAAAGAGAAATTGGGATTAGGCAGTAGCACACCCAGTAGAGCAGACACATTACCATGGTCAAGGGCCTGGGTGCAAGCTCCTGGTTGCCAGCTGTACATTGGCAATGCTGCAGATTTCTCCACTTCTGTCTTTCACTCTCCCTCTCTTTCTCAAGCTCTATTAAAAAAATTTAAAAAGGGAGTCAGGTGGTAGCGCAGTGGGTTAAGTGCACGTGGCGCAAAGCACAAGGACAAGCATAAGGATCCCGGTTCAAGCCCCCGGCTCCCCACCTGCAAAGGAATTGCTTCACAGGCAATGAAGCAGGTCTGCAGGTGTCTATCTTTCTCTCCCCCTCTCTGTCTTCCCCTCCTCTATTCATTTCTTTCTGTCCTATCCAACAATGACGACATCAATAACAACAACAATAATAATAACTACCACAACAATAAAATAAATAAATTGGAAAAGATGAATTGTGAATGCACAAGCCCCAGAGATAACCCAAAGTGTCAAAGAAAGGAAGTGTCAAAGAAAGGAAGGACAGGCCAAACTTGCTGGTAACTTTTTAAGAGAATCATGATACACTTCTATTTATTTATTTATATGGAAATATTGATAGACCATAGGAAAAGAGGAGTACAATTCCACACAATTCCCACCATCAGAACTCCCTATCCTATGGTCCAGGAGGTGGTGCAGTGGTAAAGCTTTGGACTCTCAAGCATGAGGTCCCGAGTTCGATCCCCGGCAGCACGTGCCAGAGTGATGTCTGGTTCTTTCTCTCTCCTCCTATCTTTCTCAGAAATAAATAAAATCTTTAAAAAAAAAAAAAAGAAGAAGAAGAAGAACTCCCTATCCCATTCCCTCCCTTGAAAGCTACACTATCCTTTATCCCTCTTGGAGTATAGACCTAGGATCATTATGGGGTGCAGAAGGTGGAAGGTCTGGCTTCTGTAACTGCTTCTCCGCTGAACATGGGCGTTGGCAGTTCAATCCATACTCCCAGCCTGTCTCTCTCTTTCCCTAGTGGGGCAGGGCTCTTTGTATCTATCTGAAAAAATGGCGGGGGGGGGGGGGGGTCAGGCGGTAGTGCAGCGGGTTAAGCACACATGGCACAAGGCGAAGGGACTGACATAAAGATCAAGCCCCCCACACACACACACACACTCCCCACCTGCAGGGGGATCGCTTTCACAAGCAGTGAAGCAGGTCTTCAGGTCTTTCTCTCACCCTCTGTCTTCCCCTCCTCTCTCAATTTCTCTCTGTCCTATTCAGCAACAATAATAGCAATGGCAACAATATGGAGCTCCAGTGGCACAATTGGTTAGTGCGCAGTACTTATACAGCAATGACAATAAAAATAACAAGGGCAACAAAAATGGAAAAAAATAGCCTCCAGGAGCAGTGGATTCGTAGTGCAGGCACCGAGTGAGCCCCAGCAATAGCCCAGGAGACACACACACACACACACACAAAGTAGTTTCTTAAAATACATATTCTCAACCCTATGATACAGCAAACTGTGTTCCTTGGGATTTAACCAAATGGGTTGAGAACCACTTACACCCTACTGAAATCTGTAACAGATGTTTAATGCTGGTAGATGTTTATTCATAACTGCCAAAATGCAGAAGCACTTCTATGTGCTTCCATGGGTGAATGGTTAAATAAACTGTGGTATACTGAGAAGAGGGGTCTAAACAAGAAATGAGCCATCAAACCATGAAAAGACATGGAGGAACCTTAAATGCATAATACCAAGTAAAAGAAGCCAATTTGAAAAGGCACAGGTTGTATAATCCCAATAGCAAGACATTCTGGAAAAGATAAAACTATGGAAACAGTGAAAGGCTAAGTGATTGTGCAGGATGAGTTGGGGGAAGGAAGAATAGGACTAGCAGAGGGCTATGAAATTATTCTAGTACTGCAGTTGTGGACACGTTGTTATATTTACTTTAAAACCTATAGAATGTATGTCACTAAGAGTTTATTAAGTTCTCCAACTATATAAAAAAAAGCCCTACAGTAGTGGGGGGAATGTTGAGAAAGGGGGAAGCTATATGTGAGGGGCTGTGGGGAGAGAACTCTGCATTTGACACTTAATTTTGTTCACTAATTTGTAATTATTTTTTTTGTTATCTTTATTTATTTATTGGATAGAGAAAGCCAGAAATTGAGAGGGGGGTGATAAGAGACAGAGACACCTGCAGCCCTGCTTTACCACTCATGAAGCTTCCCCCCTGCAGGTGGGGACGGGGGCTCAAACCCGGGTCCTTGCGCACGGTAACGTGCGCTCAGCCGGGTGTGCCACCACCTGGCCCCTTGTTCACAAATTTGTTTGTGAACTTAAGACTGCTCTAAACTTTTTTTTTTTGGCTGGGGAGATAGCTCAACTGGTAGTGTCGAATTCTTTTGCCTAAGGTCCCCAGTTCAATCTCTGGTACATGTGCTGGAGTGGTGGTCTGACTTTTTAAAAATTTTTTATTATTCCCTTTTGTTGCCCTTGTTTTCTTGTAGTTATTCTTCTTGTCATCGTTGTTGGATAGAACAGAGAGAAATGGAGGGAGGAGAAGACAGAGAGGGGGAGAGAAAGATAGACACCTACAGACCTGCTTCATCGCCTGTGAATCGACCCCCCTGCAGGTGGGGAGCCGGGATCCTTCCACGAATCCTTGTGCTTTGCGCCACTGCCACGTTTGCTTACCCTGCTGTGCTACTGCCCGACTCCCTTTTTTTTTTTTTTTTTTTTTTTTTTACCGGAGCACTGCTCAGCTCTGGCTTATGGTGGTGTGGGGGTTTGAACCTGGGACTTTGGAGCCTCGGGCACGAGAGTCTTTGCATAACCATTATGCTACCCCTTTGACTTCTATCTCTATGCATCGTGTGAAACGTTCTCATATGTAATACATAAAATAAATATTGTTTGGTTAACTTTACTTCACTCTTGTTTGCTCAAAAATTGGTGAAGACCATACATCCTTTGTGGAATGGTTGTTACAAAGATAAACTGCCAGTGGTTGGGAAGCACTGTCCTAAATGCCTTTAAAGGAGTATTATCAGACATGTTAATTCTTCATGTACACTTGGCTTTAGGTTAAAAGAACGCATCAAATTTTACATAATCATACAGGCATGTGAGTCATATACAAATGTGTTCTTGCACATAATTATAAAGCTACTGTTTCTTCTACACAAACATATGCTGAGCTTAAATTTATCATCTTCAAAGTCATCTCTGCTCCTGCTCTGGACTTTCAGGTCGTCTTTAACTTCCCACTTTGTACTGAAATTCCCTCTTTAGTTTCAGTTCCCATATTTTTGTGTGTAAATCCAAGTTTTCTTCTAAAACCTGTGTTTCTGGAAGATAACTTTTCCCAAAACTCCATGAAAACCATCAGCAGTGATGCAGCATTTTAGATTATGAAGCTAGTTTGCTGCATTCTCTGCCTCTTCTCTCCTTGAGATTTTCTTTCAACCATCTCAGTCCACATCTTTTCAAATTATAGGATTATAAACTAATTGATGCTATTCCTGCACACAAATGTAGTTTCTCAATACAAGCCTCCCCGCCCCAACCCTTTGTGGATTATGTGGCCCCAGAGATTATGATACAATGCCCCCTCCCACAACACTAGCCCCCACTGCCACCCTATGAAAAGCTGTTCCAGAGTGATAGGGCAATGCCAAGTACACACAATTCAGAAGTTCCCCCTCAACTTTGTCCTACATCCTCCAACAACTAAGTTGCTGAGATCCTCAAAGATGTTCTAGAGAGCCAACTCTAATCATTCCTCTTTCTGCTTCTGGGGTACATTTTTGTTTCCCAGATACAGAGCCTGAGCACTCTGGATAGTTTTTTTCATCCATACAAAGAAAGGGAGAGATACTACAGTGCCAGAACTTCCTCCTGTGCCAGAGGATCTGTTGTATGGTGATGAGGCTTGAATCTGGGCTTTGTGCTTGGCAAGGAACATGCCCTAACCAGCAATCTGTCTTTCTGGACCTGGTATACATTTTTTTTCTTTACCAGAGCACTCAATTCTGCCTTATGGGGGGTGAATGATTGAACTGGAGACTCTGGAGCCTTAGGCATGAGAGTCTTTTTGCATCACCATTATGCTATCTCTCCAGCCCCCTGGCATATAGCTCTTGATGACATTTATATGAACATCCTTTGCACAATGGTGAGTGGCTTGATTTTTTTTATTAGATAATACACTGGAAATATAAAAGTTGCACACATACAAACACATCCTAGAGTGATGCATACAAAAGAAAAGCACTGTGGACTACATGTGACAATGCTCTTTAGCTTCTAACATGATGATTTCATATCAGCATCCAAAATGATGAACTTTAGCATTTTTCCTTAATCTAGTCATGCATGATTGCAATTCCAGAGGTAAACTTTGTGTCCACTGCCAACATCCTTGGCTATAAACCAAGTCCTCTGAGAATAATTCAGATATTTATATTCCCACATATAGTACAATGGAATTCATAATTATAGCCAGATTCTACAGACTTTAAAAAGTGGAAATAAGCCCTCTTGACACTAATACATGTATATTTTTAGCCCACAGATAGGACCTCTCAAAAACTCTTTGACTTGTAAAGCTTAATTTAAGGATATTTCTTTGATCATTTCCTGCATTTAGATAAAAATTACTGGTTAACCTGTAAAAACTGTAAACTGACTAGCACCAAATGTAAAATGGAGAGTTTTGATAATTCCCAAAAGCAGCAGAAAATTAATATCCTCAAGAGGAAACTGATGTTACTAAGGCCTTCATCTTATCACACCTTCCCTGGGGGACCCATTGCCAGTATACTGGTGACCATGCAGTACTGTTCTGAAGACAGCTTGTGACTTCTGCCAGCCAGGTGATGCCAGCTGTTTTTAGTGAAATCAGTCTCTAGACTCCACATTATAAATATATCTTAATAAATATAAAAGTAGCATCTTAAAGATAGCATTCTAAGTGCTTTTACTATGTTCCTACCCCAAGAATAAAAAGTGACATTTAATAAGACTTTCAGGGCCCAGAGAGGAAGGCAGTAGCCCTTTCACATCTCAACTTGGAATTGCACAACTGAAAGTCACAGAGGCTAAACAAAGGCATCTTTTAAAAGGTACTTTCTGGTATTTTTCCTAAAGCCTGTCTCTTCATGTTTATTCCACATTCTTTTAAGTAATAAAATAAACTCTTTGTTTTACTTACAGCAAAATTAATAGAATTATTTCCCCCTCTCTACCTTTTAATTAAATCTTCCAGTAGAATGGTCTAAGGAATGAAAAATGGTCTAAGGAATGATAAAGTACTGTTACCTTGTTTGAAAGTTCAATTTTAGACAGCAACTCAGTTATTTAAACCTAAGTATAAATGGATCTCTGGCAAGTAACTTTTAAAAATCAAGGTTTATAAGAATTTCCCCAGCTTTAGTCTTTTAAACATTTTAAGCATGAATGAATTATTCCACAAATCAACACAATTTAGTTTGAAGGAAGTTGAATTGGTGAGTGCCAAGGTAGAGAGCAGAGCATATAGTTATGGAACCCTGAATTGTTTTTTTAGAAGATTTCACAGGGCAGTATGGCTTTTATCTCTCAAAAGCCTGAGAAATCTTTAAAATATTTCCAAATAGTTATATTTTCTTAGAAGTCAAATTCGGTAAGCTAGATAGCATTGTTAGCTTTTATTCACAAAATGCAGTAAATATGAGGGTCTAGATGATTTCCAGAAACTCAAATTTCTACAAAGTATTAGTGGTGCATTCTGATAACATCAGGAGAATAAATAAGTTATTTAATACATACACAATTTTAAAAGAATAGATTTTGAGATGAAAATGTCATCTCTTCACTGCTTGAGAAATGTGAGACTCTTCAATATTTGTACTTTTCCCTTTCTCTCTTCTTACTTGGTCATCTGAAATAAAAAGAAATCAACATCAATATTTATTCTAATCAAGATAAGACAGTAGACAGACATTATCTACATATATTATTGAATTTACATATCCAATATTGTATGGATTCTTTAGGTGATTTAGGACAATAAAAAACTATTGTTTATTTATTTATTTATTTATTTATTCCCTTTTGTTGCCCTTGTTTTTTATTGTTGTAGTTATTATTGTTGTTATTGGACAGGACAGAGAGAAATGGAGAGAGGAGGAGAAGACAGAGAGGGGGAGAGAAAGATAGATGCCTGCAGACCTGCTTCACTGCCTGTGAAGCAACTCCCCTGCAGGTGGGGAGCCGGGGGCTCAAACCGGGATTCTTACATCGGTCTTTGCACTTTGCGCCAAGTGCGCTTAACCAGCTGCGCTACTGCTTCACTCCCAAAAACTACTTTTAAACACTATTAAGTGAATCAGAAATGCTTAGTATTAGGAACTCATTAATTATTCAAAAATCTTTTACTTTTTTTAGTGACTAGAATAATAAGCCCATGTATAAGTAGTTACAGATTACTCCTGTATATAAGGGATAGACTATACAAGAAGAAAAAGCATATTCAATTGGGCTAACTTTGAAAATCCCATTGTTAAAATTTGCTGTATCATATAAGACCTCACCATAATTTATGCTATATGTATATATAGCACATGTATATAGCTGTATCTTATAAAGTAACACCACCAGTTGCTTCTGTTCTCCTTGGTCTAATCTTTAAGGAGATTTAATATTTCAAGGAACAAGTCATTATTAGAAATGTATTAGCAATTTGAGCGTACTGCTAAAACTCAAACTGATTACCAATTTGAAGTTTTAAGTGCTTAGATTGAAGGAACATATACTATATGGTCTACGCATCAAAAAGTTTGAGATATTCAATCCATTTTTCCCTCTCTTATTAGTTAAATAGTAATTTATGAGACTATAAGTTACCAAAGGTCTGTGTGCCCCTCCCACCCCCCACTCTGGGTGAAGCTGAACATTTACCCTCACCCTCCACCCAGAGATTTTTACTTTGGTGCCATACTCCAAACTCAGTCAGATTCTGCTTTGAGTTTCCCTTTCTGTTCTTTTTTTTTTTTTCTCAACTTCTATTTATGAGTGGGATCATCCCATACTTGTCTTTGTCTTTCTGACTTAGCTCACTTAACATAATTCCTTCTAGCTCCATCCAAGATGGGTCAGAGAAGGTGGGTTCATTGTTCTTAATAGCTGCATAGTATTTCATTGTGTAAATATACCACAGCTTTCTCAGCCATTCATCCATTGTTGGGCACCTGGCTTCCTTACAGGTTTTAGCTATTATGAATTGTGCTGCTATGAACATAGGTGTACACATATCTTTTTGGTTGGGTGTTAAGGAGTCCTTAGGATATATCCCTAGGTGAGAAATTACTGGGTCCTATGGGAGGTCTATTTCAAGCCTTGTGAGGGTTCTCCAGACTGCTCTCTACAGAGGCTGGACCAATTTATATTCCCACCAGCAGTGTAGGAGAGTTCCTTTGTCCCCCCACAACCTCTCCAGCATTTGCTACCTTTTCTGATGTATGACATTCTCACAGGGGGAGGTGGTATATCATAGTTGTCTTTATTTGCATTTCTCTGATAATCAGTGACCTGGAGCAATTTTTCATGTTTGTTAACCTTTTGGATCTCTTCTGTAGTGAATATTCTGTTCATATCCTCTGCCCATTTTTGGATGAGATCATTTGCTTTTTTGTTGCTAATTCTGGTGGTGGGAATTGTGTGGAAATGTACCCCTCTTATCCTCTAGTCTTGTCAATATTTCTATTCTATAAATAAAAATAAAAAACAATTAATTTTGCTTCTGCTGAACATCAGATGACATTTCTAATAAAGCATTATTACCTATGCAAAAAAATGAAAAAGAAAAAGCATATTTAACTAGCATGTCAAAGGACTTACAAGTTCTTCAACTAAAACTAAGAGTAAAATCACTTTTCTTTAAACAAAAATATCTCCCTCTTGTGGCAAGAAGAAAACTTACAGAGTTTATATCTTCCCACCAAAGTTAGAAAGCTATCCAAGAAACTATGAAAATGTTCTTCAGTCAAAAACAAAACAAAGCTTCCGGAAAGTTAACAGGAGCCTGGGGTTCCTATGGCCATCCACCATGCTTTGGGAAGAGTAGAAAAGGGCCCTTGTCACTTCTCTGTTTATGGTCATGAAGGACATAGGGTAGAGGGAAAGTACTTTAGATCAGAAGAGCCTAAAAGGACTTAATATCCAAATGCAAAAAAAAAAAAAAACTAATCATAAACTAAACTCCTGAGGAAATAAAAATCCCTCAACTTCCCAATTTCTTTTACAGAAAAAAAAAATTCTTTATACAATTAGACAAGTTGTTAAATATATACAATTTAGTACCCAAAACGCAAACCAAGTTTTCTAATTAAAGACAATTTGACCACAGCCTTGTTAGGTCACCACAGCTGGCCATCCTCGTAAGTCAAGTGCGATTACTACTTACTATAGGTCTCACTCACAGACAACAATCTATCTCCCTTTAAAAAAATGTTTACAGCAGGGGTAGATAGCATAATGGTTATACAAAGAGACTCTCATGCCTCTTCAAAATCCCAGGTTCAATCCCCCGCACCACCATAACCCAGAGCTGAGCAGTGCTCTAGTAACAACAAAAAAAAACGTTTAGGGGAAGTCAGCAGTAGTGCAACAGATTAAGCACATGTGGCACAAAGTGCAAGGACCAGCGGAAGGATCCCAGTTCGAGCCCCCGGCTTCCCACCTGCAGGGGAGTCGCTTCACAGGCGGTGAAGCAGGTTTGCAGGTGTCTTTCTCTCTCCCTCTCTATCTTCTCCTCCTCTCTCCATTTCTCTCTGCCTTATCCAACAACGATGACAATAACAACAACAAGAAAACAATAAGGGCAACAAAGGGAAATAAATAAATAATCTTTTAAAAAATGTTTAGGGTATTGCACCAAAATAAAAGACTCAGGAGTTGGGAGCAGGGTTCAGGTCTTGGATGGCAGAGGAGGACCTAGTAGGAGTTGAAATGTTATATGGAAAACTGAGAAATGTTACACATGTACAAACTACTGTATTTTACTGTCAGGTGTAAAGCATTAATCCCCGAATAAAGAAACTAAAAAAAAAAAAAAAATGAGGCAATTTTTCAGGACAGAATAAGATTAACAATATTCTTAAGACATAAATGATTTAGGTTTTCCAGAAAAGTATTAATTAAAAGTTAAGTACAGTGGCCTGGGAGGTGGCTCAGTGGATAAGGCATTGGACTCTCAAGCATGAGGTCCTGAGCTCAATCCCTGGCAGCACATGTACCAGAGTGATGTCTGGTTCTTTCTCTCTCTCCTATCATTTTTCATGAATCAATCAATAAATTTTTTTTTTTTAATTAGGTACATGTGGTCTGGGAGGTGGTACAGTGATAAAGCTTTGGACTCTCAATCATGAGGTCGTAAGTTCAAATGCTAACATGATGCCAACCGGACTTCCCTGGGCAGACGACCCCACCAATGTGTCCTGGAGCTCCGCTTCCCCAGAGCCCTGCCCCACTAGGGAGAGACAGGATGGGAGTATGGATCAACCTGACAGTGCCCATGTTCAGCAGGGAAGCAATTACAGAAGCCAGACCTTCCACCTTCTGCATCCCACAATGACCCTGGGTCCATACTCCCAGAGGGATAAAGAATAGGAAAGCTATCAGGGGAGGGGATGGGATACGGAGTTCTGGTGATGGGAATTGTGTGGAGTTGTACCCTTCTTAACCTATGGTTTTTGTCAGTGTTTCCTTTTTATAAATTTTTTTTAAAAAAAGGAAAAAGGATGACTTGATAAAGTCATTTATGTAGTATGCTAAAGATTTAAGCTGCTCAAAGATGCAAATCTGATGAAAATCAAGTGTTTTAATATACACATATATTTTTGTCCAGTCCTTCCCTATTCTCCCCACCCCCCCAAGATTCTCCTTCCAAAAACCTTTTTTTGGGAGGATAAGTAACAAAGCCTAACTACAAGAGATATAGGTAAACTTGAACTATGACTCAAAAGCTCAGGAAAAACTTAGCATTACTGAGAAAGAAAATATACTTGTAGACAGCTCGGTGATAAATCTGGCAAAAGTCATACCCATTTGCTTTCTTCCACTAGGATGTCTGCCAAGATTTGGGTTTGCAGGTTGAAGAGAAGACCCTTTCAAAAATGTGTTTTGGAGGTCATCCTTAGTTCCGTGCAAGAAATGCGCTAAAATCCCATATAAAAGAGGTCTAGAACAGGAGGAAAATAAAATCAATTAAATGTGCCTAAATGAAAAAAAAAAAATCTAAGACTTCTGTTCTTTAAAGATAACTCTGACACTGACTAAAATGCCCCACTAACTCACTAGACTTAAAATAGCTGTTTGGCAACTATCCAAATGAAAGCTGTTCATGTTTTCTGTTTGTTTGCTTTGTTTTTTACCAGAACACTGATCAACTCTGGCTTATGGTGATATGAGGATTGAACCTGGGGCTTTGGATCCTCAGGCATGAAAGTAAACTGAATCTTTTTCAAATTGGAAATATATAGGATATGAGGGTGATCTGCCTGTGACATCTGTGCCAGGGTTGATTCGGCTCATCTGGCTGGCTAGGCGGGTGTCTCCATCCTCTCTCACCACTCTTAGTGCTTCCCTACTGAGGCTTCATGATCAAAGAGGGCAACCTTCCCCAAACAGAGACAAATGGGAGGGTGTATGAGTAGCTGCGTTCCCCTGCTATAACATCCCAATAAGCTCTCAAACTGGAAATGAACATGTTATATATAGATATACACACACAGTGTGTATTTGTGTGTTTCCATTCTTGTAGCTATAGGTGCTTGGGACAAAGTAAAGGAGGAAGCTGGGATATGATCTTACATATATTTATGAGAAACTTCAAGTTAACTCAAATGTCATTTAAGACATTTTTATGGTAAAATAGATAAATTTAACAAATTAGGATGAAAAATTTGATAATTTTTTAGAAAAGGGTAACATGAGACTTTTAAGAATTTCTTTCTATAGGAAAGTTGCTTTAAGCTTTGTTCTAACGCCTCTTAGGCATTTTTCTTTTAAGATTTATTTGTGGGGGTCCAGCGGTGGCGCAGTGGGTTAAGCACACGTGGCGCAAAGTGCAAGGACCAGAGTAAGGATCCCGGTTTGAGCCCCCGGCTCCCCACCTGCAGGGGAATCGCTTCACAGGCAGTGAAGCAGGTCTGCAGGTGTCTGTCTTTCTCTCCCCCTCTCTGTCTTCCCCTCCTCTCTCCATTTCTCTCTGTCCTGTCCAACAACGAACAACATCAACAATGGTAGTAATAATAACCACAATGAGGCTACAACAACAAGGGCAACAAAAGGGGGGAAAAATGGCCTCCAGGAGCGGTGGATTCATGGTGTAGGCAATGAGCCCAGCAATAATCCTTGAGGAAAAAAAAAAAAGATTTGTTTGTCTATTATTTTAAACAGAGTACTGCTCTACTCTGGCTTATAGTGGTGCAAAGAATTGAACCTAGGGCAATGAAGCCTCAAGGATAAAAGAGACTTTTTATATAACCATTATGTTATCACCCCCAGCCAGGTACAATTTTTTTTTGTCTTTATTTATTTATTGGATAGAGACAGCCAGAAATAGAGAGGAGGGGAGATAGAGAGAGAGAGAGACGTCTGTAGCACTGTTTCACCACTTGTAAAGCTTTCCTCCTGCAGGTGGGTACTGGGGGCTTGACCCCAAGTCCTTGTGCATAAAAATAGTGCTCAACCAGGTGAGCCACCACCCCAGCCCGCAAGTATAATTTTTAACTCTGTATGTTTTTGTTATTTGGACATCCCCTGGAAAGAAAGTTTAAGAGCCACTGAAGTAGGAAAAGAACTAAGAAAGTAGTCACCCCTCTTTTCAACACCATAGCCTATATTAATGGTGAGAGAACACAGGTAGGAAAAAAAAGGGGGGTAGAGAAATAATGACAATAGGGGCTAGCTGATGGTGCACAAGGTGATGTTACAATGCACAAGGACCTGGGTTCAAGCCTCTAGTCCCCACCTCCAGGAGGAAAGCTTCGGTGAAGCAGTGATGCAAGTGTCTGTCTGTCTTTGTTCCTCTCCACCTCCCCCTTCCTTCAATTTCTGGCTGTCTCTATCCAATAAATAAAGATAATAATTTAAAAAAAATTTAAGAGAGAAATAATGACAATGAAAGCAGAGGTCTGTTTTCCCCTGAAGCCAGTGATAAAAAGGAGACTGAGTAGAGGCTAGGTTTTTGGTTTGTTTTGAGAGAGGATGAGCTGAGTAAATTCTTAAGTTAAAGAGAAGGAAGTAGGGAGTCGGGCGGTAGCGCAGCAGGTTGAGCGCACGTGGCACAAAGCACAAGGACCAGTGTAAGGACCCGGTTCAAGCCTCCGACTCCCCACCTGTAGGGGAGTCGCTTCACAGGCGGTGAAGCAGGTCTGCAGGTGTCTGTCTTTCTCTCCCCCTCTCTGTCTTCCCCTCCTCTCTCCATTTCTCTCTGTCCTGTCCAACAACGACGACATCAATAACAACAATAAAACAAGGGCAACAAAAGGGAAAATAAATAAACATTTAAAAATTTAAATAAATAAATAAATAAATAGAAGGAAGTAATAGGGGGGAAAAAAGAAGAAGAAATCCTGTAGTGATAGAGCAAATCTTCACAAGAAAATGAAGGGTAGATCAAGAAACCGAAGTTTTCTAAAGCCACAGGCAGTTGAGAAGAGAACCCATCTGACTTGCTCACTATTGCACACCTTGGATTTAGTGCCGTGCTTGACACATGAGACCTGCTTAATTAAAATGAAATAAAGTCACCACTAAGCTACAGTGATTTTAATACAATATATAAAATCATATTTTTTAAACAAAAGCTTCTTATAAAATCATATTTTTTAAAAAAAGCTTCTTACATTGTATTGTCCTTTGATTCTTCAAATGCATTTAGTTCACGGATGAGAAATTGTCTGTCCAATGGAACTACGGGTTGACCAGATTCTGAAGGGGGGTTGGGGGAGAGAGCATGAAAATATTCTTTATTAATCTGAAAAGCAAGCATGATTTTAGTAGGAATTGGTCTCAATTACGCATACGCATCTTTTAGTTTTTGAAGCATGATGGTACATATCAAGACAAATCCAATTATATGTAATTTTTATTATTTTCTTTTTTAAATATTTGTTATTAATAAGAGAAGGAGAAAGAGAGAACCAGAGCACCACTCTGGCATATGTGATACAGGGGAATAAATCAAGACCTCAAGTTTGAGAGTTCAATGCTTTATCCACTGTGGCACCACCAGACCCAAACAATCTTACTATTTTCAAAATAACTATTGTGCAAAAACTACAATATAATACTGTTTAATATAAACTTACTGTTAAATCCTCCCAACTGTTGACTGAGAAAGTACTATTTATACATATAAACTATAATACTAGACTTCAGAAGATGTTTATGAAGGAAAACACATGGCAGTATGGATATCTATTCGGTGACAATGACCCTAAAAGTAAAATGAGCTTTACTAAGAAGGGCTGCAAGGACACAAAACAACTGGAATTCTCATTCCAGTTATGGGTAGGAGAGAAAAATGGTGCCACCACTTTAGAAAACAGTTAACAGGTTCCTATAAAGGCAAGCATATATTTACCAAAGGCAGCCCAGCAATGCCACGCTTCTTACCCAATGGAAATGAAAAGTCATATTCACACAAAAAATTACAGTACATGAATGTTTACGACAACTTTATTGCAAAAATTAAAAACAATACACACGATTGTTAAAAGATACACATAAAAGATACATTGATAAAAGATACATTGGCAAAGTCTTTAAATGGACACAATTCTCAGGGTGGGGAACCAGCATGGTTGAATCACAAATGCATTAGACTAAATGAGATGCAGCAGAACTCAAAAGACTACGTTCTGTGTGGTTCCATTTAAGTCTAGAAACTTAATATGAAACTTGATTAATATCACTACATTTCATTTAAGGGAAATTCAAGTCTAAGATAATTGATGGCATTTTATGCTATTCTGATTTTCTGAGTAGCAATGTATTATATAACAATATATAAATAATATATATTATCTATAACAAACTCAGGAGAGTAGAGGTACTGATATTAAAAATTCTTAAGCCAATAAAAATCATCAGTCATTCAATTAAGATGCAAAAGCTCTGGACTGAAAAGTTGCAGTATCAAAAATCCATAATTCACTGCGCTACTTCATGATTTTTTAAAATATGAGGCACATCTCTGAGGCATCAAACAGTCTTAAAGCAAGACTGCACCTTAAATGGTGGGTCAGAAAATGTATATGTGGGGAACCTGGCATCACTCTCTACATCTCATTCTCTCTCAATCTAGACATAACATCTATTCAGTAATTAAGCTTTTCTTTTCTGCCTTTTGTTTTCCTTCTCAAGAAATAAAATTTAGGGAATCGGGTGGTAGCGCAGCGGGTTAAGCGCATATGGCGCAAAGTGCAAGGACCAGCGTAAGAATCCCAGTTCGAGCACCTGGCTCCCCACCTGCAAGGGGAGTCACTTCACAGGCGGTGAAGCAGGTCTGCAGGTGTCTGTCTTTCTCTCCCCCTCTCTGTCTTCACCCCCTCTCTATTTCTCTCTGTCCTATCTAACAACGATGACATCAATAACAACAACAGTAATAACAACAACAACAACAACAATAAAAAGACAACAAGGGCAACAAAAGGGAAAATAAATAAAATTTTAAAAAAAGAAATAAAATTTAACAAACTTTGTCATTAATTAATTGCCCTCTCCCTTCCCCATTTCTCTCCCTCCCATTCCAACATGAGACTGAAGTTTATTTTCTTACTTCTTTTAAATTACTCTAATTTTTTTTTTAAGGTAATGGGAATATGTTATTTTGGATGAAGAGAGTAATAAGGAACAAAGAGAAGTTATAAGAAATACCTTTGGTCCGGGAGGTGGCAGAGTAGATAAAGCATTGGACTCTCAAGCATGAGGTCCCGAGTTCAATCCCTGGCAGCACATGTACCAGAGTGATGTCTGGGTCTCTCTCTTCCTATCTTACCTTTCTCATTAATAAATAACTACAATCATAAAAAAAAGAAGAAATCCTTTAAAAAAAAAAGAAAGAAAGAAATGCCTGAGAAATATAGAACCAATTTACCATGAAAGGAAAAATGAAATGCAGTCTAGAAGAGAGATGGGAGCAGAAGGTGGGAACAGAGGAGAGGGCCATGGCTTGGAGGCCGATGTGGTCCCCATAACTATTAAGTAGATCATTTTTACATTTTGCAGTCAACCACTCTTGACTTTGTTCCCCTTTCTGAAAGAAATGTTTGTTTGTGGGATTCGATAGAGAACAGAAAATAATGAGAGTGGACTAGCATAGAAATAAGTAAACAATGTCAAGACTACGAAAAAGGGTGGAAGAGTAAAAAAGAAAAATAATATTAAGAATACTAAGATGGGGCAAAGGTGATCATACGCAATATTTGTCCTATCGGGTAAATTCTAATTAGTGTGGCTAGAGAGATGGTAGTGCTCTTCACTGGGATGTAGACTATGGGAGGGTCATGGCGGTATGAGTAGTAGAGATTTTAGTGTTTTTTGATTTCTTGTTTTCAAGATGAGGCAAGCTATCAGCAGAATATAGATTTGATCTCAGGAAGTAAGAAAAAGACTGGCTCCAAGTTCCTCAAGAGATAGGAAATATATTTGGTTAAGGATAGGAAAAAGATAAAGAATATGGGGGGGGGAACAGTGCTTAAGTAAACAAAGTACTGCTTTGTTTACTTAAGTAAACAAAGTACTAAGCGCAAGGACCCGTGTAAGGATCCAGGTTCAAATCCTTGGCTTTCCACCTCCAGGGAGGACGTTTCACAAGCAGTGAAGCAGGTCGGCAGCAGGTGTCTTTCTCCCTTTCTATCTCCCCCACCCTTATTATTATTTTTTTTTTTTGCCTCCAGGATTATTGCTGGGGCTCAGTGGTGTAAATCCACTGCTCCCAAAAGCTATTTTTTCCCTTTTTATTGCCCTTGTTTAATGTTGTTGTGGTTATTAGTGTTGTTGTTACTGTCGTTATTAGATAGGACAGAGAGAAATGGAGAGAGGAGAGGAAGACAGAGAGGAGGAAAGATAGACACCTGCAGACCTGCTTCACCACCTATGAAACGACACCCCCACCAAAGATGGGGAGGTAGTGCCTCCAACTAGGATCCTTGGGCCAGTCCTTGCACTTTGCGCTATGTGCGCTTAACCCATTGCGCTACCACCCAACTCCCTTCTCCTCCACCCTTCTCAATTTCTCTCTGTTCTATTGAAAAAAAAAAAAAGGGAAAAGGGGGGTGGGGCACCAGGAGCAGTGGATTCATACTGCAGACACCAAGCCCCAGAGATAACCCTGGAGAGAAAATAAAAAGATAAAGAATATAGAAAATACAAGGTAAAGGAATAATGCACCTTTGAGAAAGGAAGGGTCGTATTAAGTCTCCTTTGAACTAAGGGGCTTCTGACTTTATATAAATTACTCTACTTTCCTACACATTTTGTATATATCCCCCTTAGCAATACACAGTGATATTTTGAGAATTTCTTGCCAATGTTTTATATTTTTAACAAATAACTTAAACATTAAATCTTTAAAGTAATTTTTAAAGTATATAAAAAAGTCCACTAGCAGCAGCAAGTAAGAGTAAAATATAAATAGCTGCATATAATGGGAAGGGGAGATAGTGTAATGGCTAGGCATTTCTTTTTCTTTTTTTTTTTTTTTTTTGCCTCCAGGATTATCACTGGTGCTCAATGTAGACACTACAAATCCAATGCACCTGGAGGTCATTTTTCCATTTTATTGGATAGGACAGTAAGAAATTGAGAGAGGAGGGGAAGAGAGAGGGGGAGAGAAAGACAGATACCTGTAAACCTGCTTCACTGCTCATGAAGTGAACTTCTGCAGGTGGGCAGCTCAAACCGGGATCCTTGTATGGGTCCTTGTACTCGTACTATGTGCACATAAGCCAGTGTGCCACCACCTATCACCTAAACCTTTTTTTTTTTCATTTTAACATTTTTAGGTCTTTTTATTTTTTTATTATTAGCGACAGAGAGAAATTGAGAGGGGGAGGGGAAAAAGGGAGAGAGACAGAGAGACGCCTGCAGCCCTACTTCACTCATGAAGCATTCCCCCTGCAGATGGGAAGCAGGGGCTTGAACCTATGTCGTTGTGCACTATAATGTGTGTGCTTAACTGGGTGTGCCACCGCCTGGCCCTGCATAATTGTTATGCAAACTGATTTGCATGCTTGAGGCTCAATGTCCTAAGTTCAGCTCCTTACACCACCATAATCCAGAAATGAGCAGTGCTCTAGTAAAAACGATAGACAGACAAACAGACAGACAGACAGATAACTGCACATCAGCAATTATCAGTGATTTTTTAAAGTATTCAGCTAGTTTAAGTACAAACACTTCCCCCATGATCCAGTCTTCTTCTAGCGTTTGCCCATGATCCAGTAAGCCCATGAGAATTTGTTCAAGTTATAGAAAGAAGGGGGGGGCAGTAGAAAGCATAATGGTTATGCAAAGAGACTCTCATGCCTGAGGCTCCAAAGTCTCAGGTTCAATCCCCTGCTCCACCATTAGCCAGAGCTGAACAGTGCTCTGGTAAAATAAACATGAAGAACTTATGTTAACTCTTACTTATCCATCACTCAGATGACACTAGCAATGGAATTAGATTTCCAGACCAAACATTCTCTGAGAACTGTGGGAAGAAGCAGATTTTGTATTGGGTGACTAAAAATAGCTTCTTACCTGCTATGAGGACAGATGCTGTATATTTATATTTATTGAATTCCAAGTACTCTCGAATTAATTCATTAATTAGAAGGTTTTCATGAGATAGTGATGGCCGGGATTCACTTTCATCCTCTAGAGCATTGAAAACTTCAGCTCGAATCCTTGCTTTTAGATGTCCCAATACTCCCCGTTTTTCCAAGGTGTCCTTTAAAACTGTTAAAATCAAACATTCATGCTTCAATTATTGGATAGGTGTTATCATTCCCGGGCATAGTTTAGAGAAAAACAAAAGAACAAAAGGTAAATAGCATAATAGCAACTTTTGATGTAAGTTAGTTTGTGACACTGTAACAAAGTGAACAACTATCAAACCAGATACCATAAATCATGTTGGTAATAAAAACGGAAATCCCGGGGGTCGGGCGGTAATGCAGCAGGTTAAGCACAGGTGGCCCTAAGCACAAGGACTGGCGTAAGGATCCCGGTTCGAGCCCCTGGCTCCCCATCTGCAGGTTAGTCGCTTCACAAGCGGTGAAGCAGGTCTGCAGTTGTCTTTCTCTCCCTCTCTCTGTCTTCCCTTCCCTCTCAATTTCTCTGTCCTATCTAACAACAACTATAACTACAACAATAAAACAAGGGCAACAAAAGGGAATAAATAAATATTTTAAAAAATAATCCTATTTCATACAAAAATAAAAAAAGACTGTCGTGGGTCGGGTGGTAGCACAGGTGGTGAAGCAGGTCTGCAGGTGTCTGTCTCCCCCCCCCCCATCTTCCCCTCTTCTCTGTCCTATTCAACAATAACGACTATCAATGTAGTTATTAACAACGTTAATAACTACAACAATAAAACAATAAGGGCAACAAAAGGGAAAATAAAAAAGACTGTATTACTATGACAACTTCAGAAAGAGGTTCTTAACCTAGCTTATATCCCAATAAATCTTTATATTTTCTAAGTGGTACAAAATATATAGGGTAGGGAGTCGAGCTGTAGCGCGAGTTAAGCGCAGGTGGCACAAAGCACAAGGACCGGCATAAGGATCCCAGTTCGAACCCGGCTCCCCACCTGCAGGGGAGTCACTTCACAGCCGGTGAAGCAGGTCTGCAGGTGTCTGTCTTTCTCTCCTCCTCTCTCTCTTCCCCTCCTCTCTCCATTTCTCTCTGTCCTATCCAACAATAATAACTACAACAATAAAACAACAAGGGCAACAAAAGGGAATAAATAAATAAAATATTTTTTTTTTAAAAAAAAAAATATATATAGGGTACTTATTTCCTGGGGAGAAGGCTCACTTTTGCATGTGAAGTTTGTTTTTTCATGACTGTTCAACATGGCAGTGCTCAAGAAACACATTCATATCAACAGCTACTGAATCATATTCTCAAAAAAATTAAATCTCCCCATCCAAGTTTCTAAGAATTACTGATTTGGACATGAAAATTAAAACCAACTTTATTAATAGGGCAGAGTGTCATTCTGTGATTAGACCCAGAAGGCTAGGGAGATAGCAATATGGCTATGCAAAAAGATTTTAGTGTCTGAGACTCTTGCGTCCCAGATTCAATCCCCATCCCCACCGTAAGACAAAACTGAGCAGTGCTCTAGTTAAAAAATAATAATAATAAATAAATAAATAAATAAATAACCTGGATCAGCAGATCCATGTTCACACACCCTACCACCTTCTAGTCAAATTCTCTGGGTAAACTGCTTCACCTCTCAGCACCTCAATTTCCTAACCTATGAAATAATCACTGGGAGGTTACAAAGATCAGGGTGTTTTTGCTGTTGTTTTTACTTTACCAGAGCACTGCTCGGCTCTTTTTTTTTTTTTTTTTTTTAAGAATTTATTTATTTATTCATGAGAAAGATAGGAGGAAAGAAAGAACCAGCCATCACTCTGGTACATGTGCTGCCGAGGATCGAACTCAGGACCTCATGCTTGAGAGTCTAGTGCCTTAGCCACTGTGCCACCTCCCGGACCATGAGCTCTGGTTTATAGTAGTGCTGGGGACTGAACCTGGGACTTCAGCGCTTTCCCTGAGACTTGAGAGTCTTTTTACATAACCATTATGCTATCTTGCCCCCTCCCTCCCCCCCTAGAATAAATGAGGCAACACAGCAGATGGGAAGGGCCTGACACCTGGGTCAACTGACCAACAACTGTCAGTGAGACCAGTGGGACTGCATTAAAGTGAACCATCTACAAATGTTATCAGCTTAATGGTTCGCCCCTCTGAGGAGCTCCCCGCCCCCCACCCCACAAAAAGGGGGTGTGCCGGAGAGTGGCTTGGAAAGTGGCCCACGGGTAGACCTCAATCTTGCTGGCGTGGGGACCCCCAGGTGCCGTCCCCGGAACACAAGCGCCATAGTGATGCTCTGACTCTCTCTCGTTAACAGATGAAGCAAATCTTTTCGCAAAGAATCAGAAAGTCAAGTGAATGGCCAGCTCGGCTGACTTGTTTTTCGCGTTTGTAAGGATTCAGTGAGAGCAAAGCGCCTGCAGGGTGCCTGACACTCGTAATCCTGTGTTGTAACCCTCAGCCCAAGGCCTGAACCGCGGCAGGGCCCCGGAAAGATGCTCCAGAAACTCGCGGTGCAGATGTGCAGAGAGCGGTGTCCGGGCGCCGCCGCCACGCGCCCTCCAGCTCGCAGCCGGTTTGAACATCGGCCCCCACGCCACCGCGTCCCATACGAGTCCCCCGCAGCAGTGCGACGCCCCGCAGGCCTGGGGCTGCGGAACGAACCCCAGAAAAACTGCCGCTAGTGTTCGCGTGCCTTCTTTTCGTCCCATCCTTCTTATACGCTGGGGGCCGGGTGCAAGTCACCCGGCAAGACTCCCGCATACACTCACCAGCCTTCAGCTCGGCGACAGTCGCCATTTTTCAACTGCCGCCGGGGGCCAAGCTCGGTCGTGCGCATGCGCGGCCCCGCCCCCTTCGCGGCGTGTTCTACAACCAATAGACGTGCCGTTCTCAGCTCCACTCAATCCCGCCCCTCTCAGTTTACACTTTCCATGGTTGGGTGGATGGTAAATGTCCCTAGAGAATCCACCAATCAGCAAGAAGAATAGGTGGGCCGGGTTTAGGAGGGCGAGAAGCCGCAAGAATCGAGGGAGGTTTGCATCCTTACCTATGAGTGATGCTGGCACCTAAAGTGCTTAATTTTAACCTACCGAGCCTTTTATGAGCTGCTCATTGTTCATCTCTAAGTACGAATTGTTAATAGTCACCATGTACTAGGCCTGTGATTCTCAAACTTGATGCACAACTTGATAAAACGCACAGCTCCCCTGCTTTTTCTGAGTCAGCAAGGCCCCAAAATCCAAACTGCCGACAGGTGTCCAGGTGACACTGTTACGGCTGCGTGGGGAACACGTTGTATTAAGCACTAAGAGCCTGATATTGACATATATTACACACATGGGTTTATTGCCAACATCATTGATGTCACTCAGTACTATTTTATAGAGTAAAACTGAGTCTTCATGACTGGAGATGCCTCACCAATGTCACCAGCCAGTGGTGGAGCTGAGATTTTAATCTACATGAGTCCAAGAGAGGTTTATGAAAGTAACTGATGAAGAAATAAGCTCCAGGATGTAGGAATCTAGAAAATAATATTCCCAAACACTGAACATGATCCTCTATAGTTCCAGTTGTCTTATCTGAGAAGCCAACTATAAGTACCCTTATGTCCTAAAACAGTATCCACTGAACTGTTTGTAAGTCTTGTCTAAGTCTTGAAAACTATTTTCTAGCGGATTCTAAAGAATACAATTTCAAGGAAATAGAGTAGAACTAGTTGAAAATACAGAAGTACTGTTTTTTGAAACTATTGGTTTGGATGTGTATGTGTGTTATATGATTTCCTGTGACTTTCTTTTAAGATTTGTGTGTTTATTTTGGGAGCTCGGGAAACTAGCACATGTTTCTGGCATATGTGGTGTAAGGGCTCTAACCTAGGTCCTCATGGATGCAAATCCTCTGCTTTATCCCTGAACCACCTGCCCAACCGACCTGATATATTTCTTAAAGTTGGTAGCAGTAAAAAAAAAAAAAGCTTATGGGGTGAAACATAGCTCATAGCTCATAGCTCACAGGGTAGAGCACACACTTTACCATGTAGCAAGGACCCAGCCTTGAGTCCTTGGCTACCACATGGGAGCACTATACAAAGGGGAAGTTTCATCTGCAGTGGGGATGTGTTGTTGTATCTCTTCTCTCAATCTCTGTCTAGAAAATAAATAAATAAATAAATAAATAAATAAATAAATAAAAGCTTCACCAGGAGCAGTAGAATCTCACAGGCAGCAAAGCATAGATAGCAGAGGCCCTGACATTAAAAAAAAAAAAAAATTACTGGCGTTGGTGCAGCAGGTTAAGCGCACATGGCAAAGCACAAGGACCCGCGAAAGAATTCCAGTTTGAATTCCCAGCTCCCCAGCTGCAGGAGAGTTACTTCACAAATGGTGAAGCAGGTCTGCAGGTGTCTGTCTTTCTTTCTCTCCACCTCTCTGTCTTCCCCTCCTCTCTCCATTTCTCAATGGAGAAATTTCTCGTTCTATCCAACAACGACACCAATAACAACAACGTTAAACAACAAGGGAAAATAAATAAATAAATAAATAAATAGAACCTTTTTTAAAATTACATATATATGCCACTGTAATCTAGAATAATTTGTTCCCATTCCAAATTAGGCACATTTTTACTTTGTGGAATACATATCTACCCCCCAATCTTAGAAAGATTCTATCCTGTTCCTCTTTGTGGTTCTGTAACATGCAGTGCTAGGATTCCTCCCAGCGTCAGAAGAGGCTTAAAAGCATCAAATAGTTTTCATAGATAGACTTTTTGTGCTCTTTAGAGAAAAGCACTCCTGAATATAAATCTGAGGTACTGGTATAATGTGGTTGGTTGACTGATCTGCAGTGGTGATCATATAACAGCTGGCATCCATTGTTACACTGTGATCTGTTCTAAAAGCTTTAAGACCTTACCAACAACCCTCTGAGGCCTGTACTCACACAGTTATCTAAAATCACTTTTAGAAAACATGAGTGAAATTAGGTAACATTCTGTGTTAGTGGGTATGTGGGGAAACAGACATTACGATAACTACCTAGCAGGTAGGTGGGTGAATTGGCAGCATCTAATTTGGCAACATCTAATCAACCTTTCATGCTCTTTGTCCCATCAGTTCCAGTTCGAAGGATGTATTTTACAGATATATACTTAGTAAATGAGGTGTTCATATAAGAATATTTATCAGGGACTAAGCAATGGTGCACCCTGTTAAGCACACATAGTGGGAAGCTCAGGGACCAGCTTAAGGACCCCGGTTCAAGACCCTCTCTCCCCATCTGCATGGGAGTTGCTTCACAAGCAATGGAACAGGTCTGCAGGTGTCTATCTTTCTCTTCCCCTCTCTATTTTCCCCTCCTCTCTCAATTTCTCTCTGTCCTATACAACAACAACAAAATGGAAGAAATGGCCAGCAGGAGCAGTGGATTTGTAGTGCAAGCATGGAGCCCCAGCGATAACCCTGGAGGCAAAATACATATGTATATATATTTATCATAGCACTGTTTATAGTAGATAAAAACTATATTTACAGATGAGAATGACTGAAATAAAAACTATCACAGGGGCTAAGAGATAGCTCACCCAATACAGGGAATACTTTGCTATGCTCAAAGACCTGAGTTCAAGTCCCAGCAACATAGAGAAGCACCATGCAAGTCAGGTGCTGTGGTGCCTTTCTATCTCCCTCCCTCCCACTCACTCCCATTTCAAACTAAAAGGAAAAATGTCCACTTGGAGTAGTAGAATTGCAAAGCTCAGGCACACAAGAAAAAAAAAATGACAATGCCAAGTACTGGCAAATATGCATAGGTTGTTAGTAGGGAAACAGAGTGCCGTAGTCACTTTGGAAATCAGTTTGGCAACTGTTTACTAAGCTAAACATACACTTGCCGTTCCACTGAGTAATATCACTTCTGGGTGCTTATTCAAGAAAAATAAAGATATGGGAGTCGGGCAGTAGCGCTTCAGGTTAAGTGCAGGTGGTGCAAAGCACAAGGACAGGCAGAAGGATCCCGGTTCGAGCCCCTGGGTCCACACCTGCAGGGGAGTCACTTCACAAGCGGTGAAGCAGGACTGCAGGTGTCTACCTTTCTCTCCTCTCTGTCTTCCCTTTCTCTCTCCATTTCTCTCTGACCTATCCAACAACATCATAAACAGCAACAACTACAACAATAAAAAAGGGCAACAAAAGGGAATAAATAAATAAATATTAAAAAAAAAGAAAAAGAAAAAGAAAGATATGTCCAAAAACAACCCACATTTTCCAACTGGTTAAAGGTTATAAAATAGCTATGATATAACCATATCATGGGGTGTTCAGTCATAAAGAGACCAATCACCAATACATATCTATGTAATTATCAGAAAGATGTTTAAATAGATCATTTAAGAAACATGATCATGTAGATAGCATGTAGTATATCATCAAGTATGTCACCAGTGACTTAAGGAAAGAGAAAATAGTATTTAGTTGCTTCTAAATGGGATATTTCTGAAAAGATATGCAAAAGGTTATAAATATGTTGGGGAGGAAGACAGGCATCAATCAATAGTCAAGGACAGACTTACTATTCAATCTATAGACTAATTTTAATTTTAGCTTTTAGAATCCAAAAGGAGGCTCAGTAGTCATGGATATGCCTGTATAAGGCCCTGGGTTTGATCCCCAGCACAGCATGAGAAAACAACAAAAAATAAAACAAGGGACATGTAGCTAACTCATCCAGTAGTGCACATACTTCTCTGTACTCAAGGACCCAAGTTCAAGCCCCTACAACCACATGGGAACTTCAAGAAAAGCTCCACTGAGCAGTGGAGTAGTGCTACCATGTCTCTCCTCCTTTCTGTCTCTAAAAGAAAAAAAAATAATTGATTAAAAAAGAAAAACACAGGAAGAATGGAACAGCGTTCTGTTTTTCTTTCTCATAAAAAATAAAATTAGCAACAAGGGCAACAAAAGGGGAAAATAGCCTCCAGGAGCAGTGGATTTGTTGTGCAGGCTCCAAGCCCCAGCAATAACCCTGGAGGCAAATAAATAAATAAATAAAATTGGGTGGGGTAGGTAGCATAATGGTTATATAAAGAAACTCTCATGCCTGAAGCTCCAAAGTCCCAGGTTCAGTCCCCAGCACCGCCATAAACCAGAGCTGAGCAGTGCTCTGGTAAATACATATATATGTATTTACCAGAAATAAATAAATAAATAAATAAAATTTAAATACAGAAAAATAAAATTAGGGAGGCCAGGTGGTGATACAGCTGGTTAAATACACACATTACAGTATGCAAAGCCTTGGGTTCAAGCCCCTGGTCCCTACCTGCAGGGGTAAAGCTTCACAAAGTCTGCAGGAATCTCTCTGTCTCCCCCATCTCTTCTCCATTTCTCTCTGTCTTTAATAAATAAATAAGTAAATATTTTTAAATTAATCAATTAACTTAATTTAAGACAGACCAGGGAGACTGCTCAGTGGTAGAACACATGCCTTGTAGCTGTGAGACCCTGGCTTTAATCCCTGGTACTGCAAACAATGAGGAAATGAGGGGTCCGGGCAGTAGCGCTTGGTTAAGCACAGGTGGCACTTCATAAGGATCCAGGTTTGAGTTCCCAGCTCCCTACCTATAGGGGGGGCCACTTCACAAGCAGTGAAACAGGTCTGCAGGTGTCTATCATTCTCTCCTTCTCTGTCTTCCCCTCCTCTCTTGATTTCTCTCTGTCCTGTTCAACAACATCTGTAACAACAATAACAATAACAACAACAAGAGCAACAAAAAAATGAGAAAAATGGTCTCCAGGAGCAGTGGATATGTAGTGCAGGCACTGAGCCCCAGCAATAACCTCGAAGGCAAAAAAAAAAAAAAAAAAAAAAACCACGAGGAAATGAAAAATAATAAAATTTAACTATCTGTATGCAACCGTGTACAGGTTCAGACTGAAAACATCTCCTTAAGATACGGAAATGAGGTAGTCAGGCGGTAGAGCAGCAGGTTAAGCTCATGTGGCACAAAGCACAAGGAACCACGTAAGGATCTCGGTTCCAGCCCCGGCTCCCCACCTACAGCAGTCGCTTCACAAACAGTGAAGCAGGTCTACAGGTGTCTGTCTTTCTCTCCCTCTCTGTCTTCCCCTCCTTTCTCCATTTCTTTCTGTCCTATCCAACAACGACGATATCAATAACAACAACAATAATAACTACAACAATAAAAAAGGGCAACAAAAAGGAATAAACATATATATATATGTGTGTGAGGAGTGGGGGCAGATAGCATAATCATTATGCAAAGAGTCTCTCATGCCTGAGGCTCCAAAGTCCCAGATTAATCTCCCACACCACCATAAACTAGAGCTGGCCAGTGCTCTGGTAAAATTAATTAATTAATATTAAAAAAGATATGGAAGTGATGGATCCCACCTGCAGGGGGGGAAAGCTTTACAAGTGCTAGAAAAATTTAATACTCCCAAGGAGTCCAAGAGCAATTTGCAAAAAATAGTTGCTAGAGGAATAAGTTTTACCATCCCCCCGGTCCAAATCCATGCCACCTGCCCTGCTTTTCCACACACACACAGACACACAGATATATATACATATATTTGTCCTGATAGACATAACAAGTACACACATAAATGTGCTTGTATATATATTATATATCTAGTATAATTATCTCTATATGTTATATGTACATGCATAAGTATTTCACATGCATGTTTTTGTCTTTGTTGTTGCTACCAGGATTATAGATACAGCACCACTTCCAGCAGCCATTGCTCTTTTTTCTTTTTTTACTTGATAGAACAGAAATAAATTAAGAAAAGAGAGACACCCTTAGCCCTGCTTCACCACTTATGAAGCTTCTTCCATATAGTGGGGCCAGAGGCTTGAAACCATGTCCTTGAACACAGTAATATGTGTACTCAATCAGTGTGCCACCACCCAGCCTCATATATGATTTCTTTTTTAAAAAAAAAATTTATCTTTATTTGTTTATTTTGAACAGAGAAATTGTGTGGGAAGGGGGAAATAGAGTGGGAGAGAGACAGACAGACACCTGCAGACCTGCTACACCACTAGAGAAGCTTTCCCCCTGTAAGTGGTGACCAAGGCCTTGAACTGGATCCTTGCACACTATAATGTATGCGCTTAACCAGGTGCACCACTGCCTGACCGGCATATATGATTTCCTAAAGATTATGTATTTAATGAGAAAATAAAAAACAGTTCACCATTCAGATATATGAGTAGCAGGGATCAAACCTATAAACCCTTCCCTTTCCCCCCTGAATCATTTTCCTGGCCACTATATATGAACTTTTATGATACGTTTGCTTCATGCCAGACCTGGAGAGAGTTGAAGCAAAGTCTTTGCATGAATTTTCATCACTATAATTATAAGCTTCTACTCCCTGGCATTGGATCATTGCAACCGATTATCTCAAGTGGAATGTTAGGAATTCCTGAGCTCTTAGGATGATAAAATTGTATTGTTACCATCTCACTTTTGGCTTTATCCAAAACATTACAAGTTCATCTGAATATGTGCCGGGCTAGTATGGGGGTGCCTCTTCTCGGGAACGTACTCTCTGGGTTGGAGAGATTGAGACCTGAGCCAGCCTGGGCTGCTACTCACTCAGAGATGTGAGAGAGATGACCCAAGAACAAAGCTGCTTGTGGTTGAGGCAATTCAATTCTTTACTGATCAGAAAGCCAAGGCTTTTAAGAGTTGGACCTGGAAGTGGCAAGTCAGAAATGGAAATGGCTTGACATGGTTTGGAAAGGGGCAGAGAAAGGCAAAAGGGAGCTGGGAAAGGTAGGAACTTCCTTAGCAACTGTTGCAAGGGTTTTAACTGGTAGGATAAATAATACCCTGCAGGCAGGGAGGGTCTTGAGGATAGAAAGAAGATAGATCAAAGGAATGGAATGGGTGGGGATCTTTAAGGCAAAACAATGATTATGTAAATAATAAGGGAGCAGGCCATAGTATCAGGAGTGTAAGGTGCTTTGTGAGGCAGGGAGTCTGATAAGACAAGGCAAACCTTGGGTGATTGTGTCCCTCCTTGCTCAACTTCTCAATAGAGAGAGAGAGACTGACAGGATGGATGTCCCCTCAAGTCAAGCCCTGCCAAGCTCAACCACATCCTCACAATTTCCCTACAAATATGTGTAATATATGTAACTGATGATAGCCTTCCAGGCCTTCCCAGGCCTTTGGTGTTTTAATGCTTTAATTACAGGAGCATTATCTGTGGGAATAGTCTTAGAACACTGCACATCCCATGGCGGCTTTCACTCACCAGTTACATAGTTGCAGTGGAGATCACATAGCCCTCAGCTTCTAATATTTCATCTGGGGGCTAGGAGGTAGCTTACCAATAGAACACATGCCTTATAGAGTGAGCCCCAGTTTCACATAAGAAAACTAATGACACAATAGATTCATGGGTGGTGGAATGGTGCTGTAGTGTCCCCATCTAATTATCTGTCTATCTTCCTATGTATTTGCCTAAATTATAAGTTATCTAAAAAATTATAAGTATCTTTCATCTGGTCTTTTGAGAATAAATTCACCTTGAGCCAGGGAGGTGGCTCAGCGGAAGAGAGTAGGACTTGCCAGCATGGGACCCCAGAGCAGTGCAATAGTTGTTTCTTTCTTTTTCTCTTTCTTCCTTCTATCCTTCTTTCCTTATAAAATTGGTAAATAAATCTTTAAAATAAAGTTAAACCCCATGAGAACTCAACCCCTGAATTCTTGCTCTATAATCTTTCTAGATAAGAGGCTAATTCTTCTTTTTTTTTTAATTCACTGTTCCTGGCAGCAATTTTTTCCTTCCTCCCCCACCCCCATTTTCTTGGATAGGACACAGAGGAATTGAGAGGGGAGGGAGAGTCAGAGAGGGAAAGAGAAAGATAGACACCTTCAGACCTGCTTCTCTGCTTGTGAAGCATCCCTGCTGCAGGTGTGGAGCAGGGGCTGGAGCCCTGGTCCTTTAGCATACTACTACGTGCGGTTAACCAGGTACACCACCACCTGGTCCCAAGAGGTGCATTCTTGATCAGTCAGCCATTATTATTTTTCTGAGCAGTACCCAGGACAAGCACAGCAAGTAACATTGATGGAACCCTTACACTGTGTGTGCAAATCATTTTATGTCATCCTAAGATCAGCTGCAAGGCTGATATAGAGAAATTGAGTCATGCAGAGTTAAAGTAATTTTAAATATATACCAGAGCCAGAACTTGACCATTCAGCTGATCTCTGCTTGACTATTTCCAGTTATTTTGAAGGGAGAAGTACATCTTGCCTCACCTCCTTTGTGCCACGTACACTTAACCTGCTGCACTACCGCCTAACTCCCTCCAGATGTCTCTTTTTCTCTCTCATTCTCTATTTTTCTCCTCCCCACTCAGTGTGTATCTGTCCTAACAAATAAAATGAAAGAGAAAGAAAGGAAGGAAGGAAGGGAGAAAGGAAGGAAGAAAGGAAGGGAGGGAGAAATAGGGAGGAAGGAAGGGAGGGAGGGAGGAAGGAAGGAAGGAAAGGAGAGAGGAAGGAAGGAAGGGCTCCAATGGAGATGTGACAAAAGACATTGTTGTTAGCGAGCATAAATCAAACCACCATCCACTGTAAGGAAGCAAAGATGTTTATTGACGAATTGCAATCCGGGCCGAGATGGTGACTGGTGTTAGTCTACCAAGCTTGACCCCGAACAGGGCTCAAACCATACAATTTATAGGAATTCAGACTACACTCAGGGAGGGGGAGCACATCACCTTATCAACCTACATCCAATAACAGGCTATAGCAAACACAAGATCCAATCATTTCAAACTTAGCAAAAGGCATGATCCATTCAAAGCAAAGCGCGGGCTAGTTTCAAATATAGTAAGATCACACAACCAATAGAATTCAACCAGGCACATCCTCCTGCCATCGGCTATGACCACCCATCCGGTAGACAGCACACCACAAAGTCTGTTCAAAGGTCCTGATAAGGCTTATCCCCATGCAGGGTCCTTCGAACAATGGGTGGCCTTCACTGGTTAGGTCCTGTTTATTCAAGGGGGAAGGGGCAAGGAATTTTTCTACTTCACTCAGCAAGGCATACTAAAAGCACTTAACAAACAACTGCATAAAAAGGGAATTTCAAGGCTACTGCCTTTTACATTCCCCACTTGTCTTAGCCGAGAATCAAATCTTTGATTCATCTTCATCTTTTTTTTCTTTTGGGTCGTGGGATCAGCAACTGTCCTCTTCAAAGGAGTGTGATGAATCTAGTGGCACTTTCCGGCAACCTTTGCAGCAGTTGGTGTACTCAGGATCACAATATAAGGTCTTTCTCACTGGGCGTGCCTTGTGGAGCAGGCAGCAGGTGACAGGGTCCTACCCAAAGGCTTGTAGCACAGCATTCTAATTGTCCTGCAATATAGGCTGGAGATCTGTAAGAACTTGGTAACAGTTGTGGGATGGATCAGAGACAAGAGCATCACAGATCATGACAGCAGCAGTCTGCCAAAAACCATTTCAAAGGGAGACAGTTTGTTTACAATGGGAGACAGTATACTCTCAGAAGGGCCTGAGCCAGGAGCGATACCCATCCCCTGCCAGTTTCAAGGGTTAATTTAGTTAAAGTCTCCTTTAAGGTCTAATTTATCTCTCTACCTGCCCAGGGATATGGGGCTCGTTAGCATAATGAAATTTCCAATTTGTTCCCATTTCTCGGGCCACTAACTGAGACACAAAAACAGTGAATGTCTGCTTACCAGAACCAATGGTGAGAGGGAACTCTCCACCTGGGCACTGTTTTATCTAAAATTTTCTTGCTCACCATCTATGCCCCCTCAGACTTTATTGGTTAAACCTCTACCCAACTTGAAAATGTGTCTATAAATATCAGCAAGTACTTATACCCAAAAGTCTCTGATTTTACTTCTGTAAAATCTATTTAGTCTCTAGTCCTAATCTCTTGCCCATCTTATTTCTCCTTACTGTATCCAGGGTCCTTTGGAAGCAGGGAGCCTAGTAGAATCAATGTCAAGACTGGCCCTGCTTGTTGTGTAGCTGCACAAGTGGCTTCATCTGCCCTCTAGTTTCTTTTCTGATGTCCGGAACAATGGGTCACGGCTGCTTCTTGCAGGGTCCATGCAGCCTCCAGTAGGTTCTTTGTGCTGGATCATCTTCCCGGTGGGAGTCAGGAATCTTCTCTCCCCACATGCTCCATGCACACACCATGTAGCAAAGGCATACCTCTTGGCAGTCATGCATTTGTAGGGAGCCTCAGGATCCGTCTCCAATATCAGGGTGGCAGGGTTCAGGCTGGTGGCAGCACTGAATTTCACTCATGGCTGGTCTAGGAACAGAACTTGGTAGCAGGTTAGGTGGGCATTGGACTTGCCCCAGTGATGGCTTGTCTGCTTTCCTTACCAGCTGTGCCACAGGTGCTATTGTCCTCAGGCATTTTGTCCATCCAGCAGCTACAGGGTCCAATATTTGACAAATAGGCAACGGGTCTGTGCCATGGCCCAAGTTTTTTTTTGTTCAGCACTCCCCGGCTTATGCCTTTAAGTTCATCCACAAGCAGTCTAAATGGCTTGTTGATAAAACAGCCTTTCTTCCAGTGTCCTTTTTCTTTGCAGCAACATCACTGATCTTTCTCTTCCCTTAGCCTCAATTTTCTGACTTTCCTTTTCCCTCTGGGCACTGCCCCAACTTTCTCTTTCTTTCTTTCTTTCTTTCTTTCTTTCTTTCTTTCTTTCTTTCTTTCTTTCTTCCTTCCTTTCTTTCTTTCTTTCTTTCTTTCTTTCTTTCTTTCTAAAGTCTAATGTCAAAACATTTACCAACTTCTTAAAAACCCTCTGAGCAATCTCTCAGCTTTTCTTTAAAATCTTTCTGTCTTCTGTAACTTTTTTCTAACACCTGGGGCAGATTTGAGCAACAAAAGGCCAAATTTAGTGTCATTCTATTTACCTTAGAGAAATCTGTGGGCCATTTTACTGCCTCTTGGAGACCCCCTAAGAGAACCTGGCAGTATGATTGAAGGGGTATCACTGCTGTACTCGTACATTTGTAACCAGTAAGACATACACAAAAACAGATTAAGAGCTTACCAAAACTGACAATCTAATGACCAGAATTTGCCTATACATCTCTATGTAATTTTAGAAGGTCTTTTTAACAATATACCAGTATAGTATATAAAGTCAATATCTAATGTGTTGACATAATAAAATGATCACCATGTTTTTAGCATTATTTTAAACTGCTTGGACAATTTAAGCACAATATCAAAACAGTTTTTGTTAAGATCTCTACTCATCACAAAGCTATCATGAATAAGTGTAGATATAAAACTGTTAATAGATTTTACCCCTTAGAACTCTATTATGGCAACTTAAAGGGCTAAAATAAACCTCATAACTTAAATATTCAAAATAATAATTTTGTTAAATCAGGATTTGCCAAAACAAATCTTCTATCAGACCAAAAATACCATTTGTCAAGAATAAATCTCTGACAGTGTCTTAAAACAAACCAGATAATTTTTAAAAGCAGAAAGATATAAAGAGGAAAACCAGAGCAAAAGCCTCAGGCTAGAAAATCATTAATATAACCACTGTGTTATTTTTCACTCACCTAAGCCAGTTCTACTTCTTTAGTTGAGAAGGTATTTTCAAACGTTTACATGTCAATAACCTTTCTGCCATTTTTCACACAAGGGATAGAGACACATCTTCAGTGTGTGATACCTAACTTGAGAGGCTCTGTTTGAATTTTAAAGAGCATACATTTAAAAGTTATTTTTTAACCTCCTGTAGCAATTTTCATAACCAGGATCTCTAAACCAAATTCAGTTTAACTAAATTTTTCTTTAAACTTTAAACAAACTCTAATTACTTAGAGAGTTAACACATACTAGTGACTTCTCAAAGCATTTTCAATGTCAGACAAATGCCAAATTTGCTGTGGACCAATATCTATAAAATAGATAATTTGCATATCAATTTGGAGAAGATGAATTGTCACATTAAATACTTAAGACTTTAAATCTTTAGCTGTCTTAGCAAATTAATTTTTACCCTTATATTACCACATAAGAACTGTATTGAAAACTCCTTTTTTTTTTTAAAGAACTTTGATAAGAATGCAGCTTTAAAGTTACTTACACTTTTAACCTTAAGATTAACGTTTCTTAGGCCACAAAAACAAACCTAAAACACACATATAAACATGTAAGACATCTCATAGCCACCTTTTTATCATTTATATATCTGGGCTGATTGCTTAAGGGAAAAGAGCAGCTTTTAACCAGTACAGACACATCTTAGCAAACACAATTTGGTCAAACACAAATTTAGATCTGCACTCAACACAATTTTTCAAGATGAAACATCTCACATTTATATACTAAGATTTTTCTTTTATCCAATAGCTCCTAGGACAACCTTAACTAGCCCTAAATAAACAAGGAGGAAGAAACAAATTCTTTCAGCTTCTCTCCATGTGGAGCCCAAGAAGACCAAGGACAGTTTTCAGACAGCTCCAGTCAGCTCCGGGGGCATGGGTAAAGCCACACACATGCTAGCACTATCACCCATCTGCACCCATGGGCCCGTCCCAGGTCACAGCCACACCGAGGCAGGGCGGGGTGTCGCCCCTGCACTAGAGCTGCTGCCTGACCTGGCTCCAGGCCCCTGCTGTGACCAGCCAGCCTGACTCCTGTGAGGGCGGGGTGGCACCCTCAGGGTCCTGCCTGGACCAGCCTGAGGACATGGTTCTGTTACTCAGGCTTAAAAGAGAGACAAAGACAAGGCAAAATTCAGCTGGCAACTTCAGGCTGGAACCAAATCTGGTCCTGTCGCTCTGAGATGATTTCTTAATGTTGACCAAAAAGACACAGGGACACAAAAAAACACAGAAACACATCTTACATCAAAGGTGAGCCTCTCTGAGGAACAAAAAGTCATGAGTTTATATTTATGCACTCCTACCCCCAAACTATGAGTAACCAGGTCCAGTGGGGTAGATGCCGCCTGGCCCATTCCTGCAAAGTGAAAGTAAGTGAACACGAAACACAGACTGACAAACAGACAAGACACACACAGACAGACAAGCGCGCTTAACAAATGTCCAGACAATACCTAACACCCCAGATTTCACGGGTTCTTTTTATACTTTTTCTTACAGCCAGCTGGCACACCGTTTTCTCATTCTCACACACTTTTTCCCTATCAACCCAAAGGGTGTCCACTTGGGACCTTCTTCCCTTTTTGGGCTGCAAGAAGTTTTTATTAATGGAGACTCCAGTTTTTCTAAAATTTTTTAATCTTTAACCTCCTGTGGTACCGTAACACAAAATAAGGGAAGGAGACAAACAAAAAGACAAACCGCAAATGCTGCGAGACCAACAAGGCAGATTGTAAGTGGGGAAAAAGGAACTGACATCTGACGGATGTCAGGCACACAACGATGCTCGCCTGGCCTGGCCCCTCACGGGACCTTAAGGGGTCTTAGCTTAGGGGTGACCGTATGATCCCCGGTCTAGGTCTCAACTACATTGAGAACCCCCACTTAGCTGAAACGACCCCATGGACACGCAGGTTAGAGCCCACTCAAGCCCTGTAGCTTTTCAGGCCGTGAGGCACATAACATTCACACACACGCAGCAGACCATCCATTCAGTCAAGATTGGGCAATTACCATTCCGGCCACCGCTACTAAGGAATATTGCCAGTTAGGCCTTCGGGAATCACCAAAGAGTAGCTCTGGCCAGACCCCTCAGTTGCACTATCAAGCTCAGCCTTTTCGCGAATTGCCAAAGGGTGAGAGAAAGAAAAAGGACAGAGAGTGGCCACAAAAGACAAATCACGGTCAGGGCGCGAACTATCTCTCAAGTCCTATTACCACCCTGCCTACCCGGGGCTGTCGGATCTTTTTCTCAGATCCCTAGGGTGTCGATCCTCTTTCAGATTCATCACCAGTCTGACCCGCCCCAACGGCCTGGAAGTCGTCACTTCTCAGCACCGCGGTCTGGGATTACACCGCGGCGTCCCGCAATCCACAGACCCTCAGGCCCCGCGGGGACGTGCACCAAAAATCAGACCTGACCTACCAGTCCTCCGGAGGCACAACACTGAAAACGGTACCGCACAAAATTTAGGCCTGACTTACCGGCGCCGGGCAGGGCTTCCAAGGCCTCCGAGGGTCCGGACCCAGGATGGGGTGTCCTCAGGAATCCCCGTCTGAGGGATCTCGCTGGGGCCTCCAAATGTTAGCGAGCATAAATCAAACCACCATCCACTGTAAGGAAGCAAAGATGTTTATTGACGAATTGCAATCTGGGCCGAGATGGTGACTGGTGTTAGTCTACCAAGCTCGACCCCGAACAGGGCTCAAACCATACAATTTATAGGAATTCAGACTACACTCAGGGAGGGGGAGCACATCACCTTATCAACCTACATCCAATAACAGGCTATAGCAAACACAAGATCCAATCATTTCAAACTTAGCAAAAGGCATGATCCATTCAAAGCAAGGCGCGGGCTAGTTTCAAATATAGTAAGATCACACAACCAATAGAATTCAACCAGGCACATCCTCCTGCCATCGGCTATGACCACCCATCCGGTAGACAGCACACCACAAAGTCTGTTCAAAGGTCCTGATAAGGCTTGTCCCCATGCAGGGTCCTTCGAACAATGGGTGGCCTTCACTGGTTAGGTCCTGTTTATTCAAGGGGGAAGGGGCAAGGAATTTTTCTACTTCACTCAGCAAGGCATACTAAAAGCACTTAACAAACAACTGCATAAAAAGGGAATTTCAAGGCTACTGCCTTTTACAATTGTCCTCTGCTCCAGACCCAGGGCTATGCTCCATCTTGAGGACAGCGCGTTTCCATGTCAGGTCCGTGGTCTGGACTCTTCACTTGAGCTTGGGGTGCTTCTGTAGAATCCTCTCTACTTTAGGGGGTAAACTGTGGCCTTTATTGGGACAATATAGCAGTTCAACTCTCCCCACCCCCACCCCACACCTTCCTGACCTTTCCCAAGAGAGTAGGACTTGCCAGCATGGGACCCCAGAGCAGTGCAATAGTTGTTTCTTTCTTTTTCTCTTTCTTTCTTCTATCCTTATTTCCTTATAAAATTGGTAAATAAGTGTTGATCCCAATTGCCCTTTCTGATAAACCCCACTCTCACAGTGGGACTCCCAGGGAACCTGGGACTCAGTCCCAGTCACCGGCCATGTTGCTCTGGTCCCATCCTTGCTCTGCTTTACCAAGTTCTCCAAGATGACTCATTGTTCAGCAGTTCCAGAGCAAAGGGAGTTCCCTGCTTGGCACCTGGAGATGGAATGTTAAGGTACAGTCATCCGCGAAACTCCCCAGAACTCCTCTCCCATCTGACCCCACTGGCCATGGAGCCATGGCAATGCCACCCACACATGCTGGTCTCAACTCTAGCTCACATCAGGTGCCCAAACAGGAACAGAACACTTGACTGCCTTCATCCTTAACAACAGAACGAAATTTGTCAGATGAATGAAGTAATGAATCTATGGACAGAGTCATGCAAGACAGTTAATCTCACAGATGAAACTGACACTCAGGTGAGTTACTTAACTCACATAAAGAAAGCAGTTAGACTGGGAGGGAGTGGAACTGGGACTGCAGCCAGCCCTGCTCTACAGTGACTGGAGATCAGAGGATCCTGGCCCCTAGACCCAGTGCAGCAGGTACCTCATTCTCATAGAAGGCAGTCACGGCAGGAGGCTGGACAGTGGAGTTCTGGGAGGCAGTGGGTATTAGTGCCAATCTTTTAGAGGAAGCAAAATGGATCAGCAAGGTAAAAGGACATTCTCATACCACTTTCAGCAGTTCATTTTCAGAGAGATGAGTAATAAAGCCATACAATACCTTGTTTACTGAGAGGATTAGGGATTAAGGAATTCTTGAGGAAACTGATGGAAATACTCTTTGTCAGAAGCCCAGTTGAACAAAAGGTGGAGGGTGAGTTCAAAAGAGTTACGTGGCCCAACATTGAGTTCTTAGGTGTGCCTCTTAGGAACTGCAGGAAGAAGCTGAAGAGACTAGAGAGAAATGTCCACTGATGGAATTTTACTACTTGGAAACAGTATCTCTTTGTCAGGAAAGTCAAGACAACCTCCACAACAGCCATCCATGGTCTTTGAGACCATGGCCACTAAATCTAAAATGTGGACTCAGAGGAAATTTCAGTTCTTTCAGGTTTGATTGCAGGGAAAATTAGTCATTGTCTGTTTTCTGCAGTACTATTGCACAGGCCACAATCCAAAAAACAGGAATTTTTCAAAGAAATACTCACCCTTCTGCTGCACCACAGACTCTTTTTCTTTAAAAAAATTTCATTTTATAGTGATTTAATATCAGTTTATAAAATTCAAGGTAACAGGGGTACAACTCCACACCCTTCCCACCACCAGTTCTGTGTCCCCATTCCTTCCATTGTTAGGTTCGGTAATCCAAGAAATTCACCAAGAGACCAGGGTGATGCAAAGACAAAGAGCTTTATTTACTAGCCCAGGATAAGGGCTAGGGCCGAGACCCCACAGGTGTATTGGGTGCTCGACTCCTTGTCTAAGTCTTACTAGGGTTTATATACAATTCAGAATACAAGGTACATGACAGTGTTTCAACTATGATTATCCATTTCATATGTATGAGGGAAGTGAGGATTCTTTTTACAGCCCTATGGTTATCTTCTTTTCCTGCCTGGGGATTCTCCAAGGTGTCTTCTTTTGTTATGATTTCTCACCTCAACTCAGGGGGCTGCAGCTGCAGCCTGCATTGAATTGCTTTCTCTAATTGTTTGTATAGCTTTCAGGGTGCTGGAGTCCAGGCCTACCTACCTTTTAATTACCAATTTTACATTTATTTTTCAGCTCATCTCTACACCATCAGAAACTGTAGTGACTCTCCCAAGATCACTGTTATGGGCTGACTTATTTCTATGACAATCTATCTATCTATCTAGATAACTGCCCATTTTTTTCTGTGGTCCTTCCTTTCTTTTCTTTATCTTTTTTTTTGCCTCCAGGGTTATCGCTGGGGCTTTGTGCCTACACTAAAAATCCACTGCTCCTGGGGCCATTTTTCCCATTTTGTTGCTGCCCTTGTTGTTATTGTCATTGTTATTGTTGGATAGGACAGAGAGAAATTGAGAGAGGAGGAGGAGACAGAGAGGGGGAGAGAAAGATAGACACCTGAAGACCTGCTTCACCGCCTATGAAGTAACTACCCTGCAGGTAGGGAGCCCGGAACTCGAACTGGGGTCCTTGTGCTTAGTGCTATATGCACTTAACCCAGTGCGCTACCCTCCACTCCCCAGCCCCCTTACTTCCTTTCTAAGTCACACCTACACCTATTACTACTTCCCAATATCTTTCTTTTTTCCTATTCTCTCTCTCTGGACCCTGATGGAATTGGGTTCTAGAGCCTTCCAGTCATCTTCCCCTAATACTTAATCCCCCTCTGGGAATTGGGACCAAAACTCTTTTTGGGGTGCAGAAGGTGGGAGTTCTGATTTCTGTACTGAACATGGGCCACAGACCAAAATTTTTGTAAGCCTCATTTAATTTCATTCTCCCAAAATCTCAGGAAGTAGTGACTACTGTTAGTTAAGAAGAAAGCTTAGTGGGCCTGGCTGTTATATATCCAGTTAAGCGCACATAGTACTATGCATAAGGACCCACTCAAGGACCTGTGTTTGAGGCCCCTGCTCCCCACCTGTAGTGGTGATGCTTCACAAAAGTGAAGCAGGTCTACATGTGTCTATCTTTCTCTGTCCCTCTCTCTCTCTTTAAGATTTTATTTATTGATGAGAAGATAAGAGGAAAGAGAGAGAAAGAACCAGACATCATGCTGGTATATGTACTGCCAGGGATTGAACCAGGGACTTGAAGCTTGAGAGTCCAATGCTTTATCTACTGCGCCATCTCCCAGACCACTATCCCTCCCAGACCACTGTCCCTCATTATTTCTTCCTCCCCCTCTCAATTTCTCTCTGTCCTATCAAATCATTGTAAAAAAAAAAAAAAAAAAAAGATGGTCACAAGGAACAGTGGATTTGTAGTGCCAGCACCACACAATAATACTGGAAGCAGAAAAGAAAAAGAAAGAAACCCTAGGCACATCCAAGCAGTCTGATGTTAAGTCCAGATTCTTCACTTTAATCTCTCTACTCAGTGAGTTGCAGAGTCTGATATTCTGACTGGACTAGATAAAGCTCCAATATATAGGGCTATGGTAATGAACTCACGTATCTGTGCTCTAAGGACATTTCATGCTGGAAAGGAATGGGAGGCTGGCTGGTGACTCACCCAGCAGAGCACACACACACTACCACACTCAAAGACCTGGATTCAAGCCCTCATTCCCCACTGGCAGGGGAGAAACTTCATGAGCTTCATGAGTAAAGAAGTAAGGTTTCTCCTCTTAATCCTCTATTAGAAAAAAAAAAAAAAAAAGACTGCTAAAAACAGTGGCACAGAGCACCAGCAATAGCCCTAGAGGCAAAATAATAGCATAAGAGTAAGTCCTTAGTTTCTCCAAAATTTCTCCCAATCTTCCTGGTCTTTGTCACAGTTTGGGTCTTTCTCACCTCCAGTCATTGGAAGAATGTGCAGTATACGGTACGCATAGCTGTTTATAAAATTTACATTTCTAACAACTCACCCACACCTCCACTGGCTGATTGGAGGTAGCTCCCCTCACAGTCAAGAAAAACATAAACAGGGGGCCAGGTGGTGATGCATGTGGTTAAGTGCACACATTACAGTGCACAAGGACCCAGGTTCAAGCCCTGGTCCTCATCTGCAGGGGGGAAGCTCCCACAAGTGGTGAAGTAGAGCTGCAGGTATCTCTCTGTCTCTTTCTTCCTTTCCTTCCCCCCTCCTCTCTCAATTTCTGTCTCTATCCAATAATAAATTAAATATTTTTTAAAAGGAAAAACATAAAGAAATCTTAACAGTAGACAACGAGCAATTAGAAAAGTTTTGGGGACAAATATTGTACTTATTTATTTATTTATTTGTTTATTTATTTATTTATTTATTTTACTGGACTGGGGCAAGGTTGGCACATCTAAACCCCTAAACCCTTCTGTTGTTCAAGGGTCAATTGTACACACTAAAACCCAAGCAGAAGGGCTAGATAGTATAAAATAATTTATTTATTTATGAGAAAGATAGGAGGAGAGAGAGAAAGAACCAGACATCACTCTGATACATGTGCTGCTGGGAATTGAACTAAGGACCGCATGCTTGAGAGTCCAGTACTTTATCCACTGTGCTATCTCCCTGACCACAATTAAGTAAGTTTTCATATGATTGCTGGACACTTGAATATTTTTTTGGCAGGAACATATATTCAAACCATTAACCCATTTCTGAATTGACATCTTTGGGTATTTTTCTTCTCCTTTTTTTTTTGTGAAGTTATTAAAGTCATTTACATACTCTGGTTACAAGAAGCATGTCAGATATAAAATTAGCAAATGTATTTCTCCCATTCTGTGAGTTGTTCTTTCAGTCTCTGAATGGAGATTTTGATGCACAAACTTTTAAAATATAAAATCCAATCTCCGGAGTTGGACAGTAGTGCAGTCGGTTAAGTGCAGGTGGTGCAAAGTGCAAGGACCTGTGTAAGGATCCTGGTTCAAGCCCCAGGCTCCCCCACCTGCAGGGGAGGCACTTCAGAGGCGGTGAAGCAGGTCTGCAGGTGTCTTTCTCTCTCCCTCTCTGTCTTCCCCTCCTCTCTCCATTTCTCTCTGTCCTATCCAACAACAACAACATCAACAACAAAAACAATAATAACTACAACAATAAAACAACAAGGGCAACAAAAGGGAATAAATAAATATTTAAAAAAATGAAAAAACAAAATCCAATCTCTGTGTGTGTGTGCTGTGATTTATATTCAGATGTCATAACTAAGAAACCATTACCAAGTCCAAGATCACTAAGATTTGCCTCTAGATTTTCATCTAAGCAGTGTGTGTGTGTGTGTCTGTGTGTGTGTCTGTGTGTGTGTCTGTGTGTGTGTCTGTGTGTGTGTCTCTGTGTGTGTGTGTGTGTGTGTGTCTCTGTGTGTGTGTGTGTGTGTGTCTGTGTGTGTGTGTGTCTCTATGTGTATGTGTGTGTTTGCAAAACCACCATTTTAACTCACACTTAGAATGTTGGTTGATTTTAAATTTTGTTTATGATGTAAATTCCAGATTAATTCCTTTCTTCCTCCCTTCCTTCTATCCTTTCTTTTATTTTTAATTTTCTTTTTTTGTTGTTAATTTTTATTTTCCCTTTACTTTACATGATAAGAGAGAGATAAATTGAGGGGGAAGGGAGAGGTAGAGAGTGAGAAAGAAAAAGATCCACTTGCAGCACGCTCCACTGCTTATGAAGCTTCCCCACTGCTTTTGGGGACCAGGGGTTGAACTCGGATCCTTGTACAGGGTAACATGTGCTCATCCAGATGTGTTATCACTAGCTGCTCCATCCTTTATTCTTTCTTTCCTTCCTTCCTTTCTTCCTCCCTGCATCTCTTTCTTCCTTCCTTTCTTTCTTTCTTTTGCTGCACTACGTCCTCACACATGCATGATTTCACCACCCACAAGATGACTTTAAATATATATATTTTTAATTTATTTTGGGTAGAGACAGAGAATTTGAGAAGGAAGGGGAGGTAGAGGGACAGAGAGAGAGAGAGACTGACCTGCAACACTGTTCAAACACTTATGAAGCTCCCCTCTTGCAGGTGGGGACCAGAGGTTTGAACCCAGGTTTGAGCTCCAATATCCCATCTGCAGGATGGGGATGAGGGTAGGGGGTGTGCCAGGAACCATTTCTCTGTTTGATAAATGATAAGCTTTGAAACAATGGAATCCCTCGAGACAAGTGTTAATTCCCCCCTGGGCAGGCCATTTCCCCTCAGGTAAACCATTTATCAGTAATCAAGTGAGTCAACACACAGTTGTGGTAATAAACATGGTTTCAGCCATTGTTTGTTGCAAGGAACATTCCGCTTTGAAGTTTGCTCCCCCTTCTCCCCCTCCAGCATTCCCTCTCCTTCCCCAAAGCCTTATAATGCCTGTGAACACAATAAAATTTTGCAGCTTGATCAGAAATTTGACTTGCTGTCGTTCTTTCATATCTCTTGTCCCTGTCATTCCAGGTCTTTTAGGTTCCTAGCCCCTGTTCACCGCCCTGCTGGTCGGGCAGGGGTGGGAGAGGTGGAAGAATCAGCATCACTCTGGCACTTGTGATGCTGAAAACCAAACTCAGGACTTTCTACTTAGGAGTCCAATGTTTTATCCACTGTACCACTTCCCAGACCTAGACCAGTATGATTTCAAAGAAACAGGTCTTTTCCCACCTGTAGGGGGAAAGCTTTGCAAGTGGTAAAGCAGAGCTGAAGTTCTCTCTGTCTCTCTCTCCCTATCTCCCCCTACACTCTCGATTTCTGGCTGTCTCTATCCAATAAATAAAGATAATAAAACTTTAAAAAAACAGAATGCTGGTACTTAAAATTAATTCAAGGATTGGGAGATAGTATGATGGTTTTGCAAAAGATTTTTTTGTGCCCGAGATTCTGAGGTCCCAGGTTCAATTCCCAGAACCACCATAATCCTGAGTTGAATGCTCTTGCCTATCTATCTATCTATCTATCTATCTATCTATCTATCTATCTTTCATTAAAAATAAATATTTAAATGAAGAAACTTAATTCAAATTTACAGAAAAGGAGAGTAGAATGAACTACCTAGTACGACTCACCTAAGTATAGTAATTGTGAACATTCTCTCACATTTGCAACCTCCGTCATCCATACTTATAAACATATATGGAAGGGTGGTGGAACATGACTCACCCAGTACAGTGCACACTTTACCATATGTGAGGGCTGGGGTTTGAACCCCTTGCCAACACAGGGGATGGCCTCACAGAGAGGAACACTGGCAAGCAGTCAGACAGTGCTCTGTCTCTCTGGCTTCCTTCCTCTATGTAAAAAAAAAAAAAAAAGGAGTTGGGTGGTAGCGCAGTGGGTTAAGCACATGTGGTGCAAAGCACAAATACCAGCAAAGGATCCCGGTTCTAGCCCCCGGCTCCCCACCTGCAGGGGAGTCACTTCACAAGCGGTGAAGCAAGTCTGCAGGTGTCTTTCTCTCCCCTTCTCTGTCTTCCCCTCCTCTCTCTATTTCTCTCTGTCCTATCCAACAACAATGATATCAATAACTGCAACAATAAAACAAGGGCAACAAAAGGAAATAAATAAATATTTTTTAAAAAAACTCCATCAGGAGCAGTGGAATCATGTAGGCATGAAGCCCCCATGAAGCCTTGGCCACAAAGGGGGAAAAGAGTATGTGTGTGTGTGTGTATATATATATATATTTCAACAAGATATATATATTTCAACAAGAATTATATATTGTAGTTTCATATATTATATTTTATTACATAGTACATCATAATGATTCATACTATATAATAACAAATATAGTTGCTATATGATGTGAAATTATAAGGAACTATTAGAGATAAGTTGTATACATTACTATGTGTCTTTATATCTAAATTCTGCACTTCATATTAAAATTGAATTTTAACTGTGGGACGGTGGTGCACCAGGTTAAGCATAATAGTATTATGCCCAAGGACACTGGTTTGAGCTCCCAGCTTCCCACTACAGTGGGTACACTTCATGAGTGGTGAAACAGGTGTCTTATCTTTCTCCCTCTCTCCATCTCCCATCCCCTCTCAATTTCTCTCTCTCCTAGCCAATAAAATAGAAAAAAAGGAAAGGAAAAAATGGCTGTTAGGAGTGGTGAATTTGTAGTGCTGGCACTGAGCCCCAGTGATTGGAGCAAAAAAAAAATGTATTTAAGAGTACACTGATAAATCTGCATGATAAGAAGAATCTTCTTTCTCAGATAGTAAGACAGTGACAGTTTGGGAAATGCTAGTTTGAATGACTTCAATAAGCTCTTAACTCAGTGGTTTTTCAAACCACGCTGCCTGTGGCCACTACCTTTATTATTTCAAGAGCAAATACTTACTGGTCACTGGCAGTGGAGAATAGAAATGTAAATATTTTACACCAATGTACCCATATGTCCAAGAGAATGTTTGAGCACTATTATCGTCTATACTTGAGACTTGAAAAAATAGTCACAGAGAGGTCAAGACTTGCCCAAGACACATGGCTGCTGAGAAACAAAAGCTGAATTTAAATCCAAACCACCACTTTATTCCCAATGTTATGCTGTCCACCATATATTGCTCTGCAGTCCTTAACAGATATAAGAAGACCATCAAGAGCCTTTGTTAAAAAGATAATTTCTGGGCTGGAGAGACAGCATAATGGTTCTGCAAAATAGTTTTATGCCTGAGCCTCCAAGGTCCCAGATTCAATCCCCAGCATCACCATAAGCCAGAGTTTTGCAGTGCTCTCACTGGTCTGCCTGTGTCTGTGTCTGTGTCTGTATCTGTGTCTACGTTTGTGACTGTGTATCTACTCTTATTGAAATCATTTAAAAAATATTTTTAAAAGACTGAGAGAGGATTCCAGAATCCCACCCAAATCTTCTGGCTATTTTTTCTTTTTCTTGTTTTATTTGACAGGACAGAGAGAAACTGAGAGGGAAGACAGAGAAGGAGGAACATAGACACGTGTTTCACTGCTCGTGTTCCCTCTGCAGGTGAGGAGAGGGGGCTCAAACCTGAGCCCTTCTGTAGGATAGCATATACACATAACCAGAAGTGTCACTGCCTGTTCCCCCCTATTTTTCAGAAGGATATAGATAAGGCCTGTGTAGTGTCAGGGAAGTCAGTCCCCATGGTCTCACTGGTTTGTCGCCAAGGCCTCACTCCCCTGATGAAGGAACCACTGATAATTAACCTTGTATCTGGGAGTGACCAGAGCACACGGAAGGCTTTGTTTCTGCCTAGAGGAGGAGGTTGCTCATTTTATCAAGGGCTGTCCCCCTACACTCCCTCAGGCAGTTCTACTGATGCAAACACAGTGTCCCTATTACCACAGAAGTGGGCAGACAACCCCACTGCAAACAAAAACCTTCTCCCTGGACAAGATGTTTCAACTTCTTTCTGGGGAGGCAGATAAAGAAGTTACCAGAGCACAAACCCTCCCACTCTTCATTTGCACAGTGAAAAGCCTAAAAAGCCCTCTTCTGTAGATATGTGTTAGTTTTCTGAGATCTTGTGTTAATATCAGGACTAAACTGAGCAATGGCTCCTGGGAACACTGGGATGAGCCCCACCCCCCACACACCTAACCTTCATCATTACCTCTGGGCACCTTCTTGGGGCTCACACTCTCATTGTCTCTCCCCTTCTTTTTTTAATTTTTTTTATAAACCAGAGCACTGCTCAGCTCTGGCTTATGGTGGTGCAGGGGACTGAACCTGGGACTTTAGAGCTTCAGGCATGAGAGTCTCTTTGCATAACCATTATGCTATCTACCCCTGCCCATGTCTCTCCCCTTCTAATTCTGTCTCTAGCATCTGGTATTGAGTAATAGCCGCTGTCCTTCCAGATGCTTCTGGATGCCCAGTCCACCCTAAGTGTTCTCTCAAACATTTTTCATCTTAGATGAGTAGGAAGGGGTAGGTGTAGCCAGCTCCAAATCTCTCTCCAGTGTCACTTCCTCATGAGGACTATTCTGGTCACCCTGCTTAAAACTGGAACCCATTCCCAACCCCCAAGTTCTCAACATTGCCTTCATCACCTAACAAGCTGATTGATTTACTTATTAAGTATTTTGTTTGTTTGTTTGTTTATTTACTTTTGTTGCCCTTGTAGTTATTGATGTCATAATTGTTGGATAAGACAGAGAGAAATGGAGAGAGGAGGGGAAGACAGAGAGGGGGAGAGAAAGACACCTACAGACCTACTTCACCGCTTGTGAATAGACTCCCCTAAAGGTGAGGAGCCGGGGGCTTGAACATATATCCTTACTCCTGTCCTTGCATTTTGTGCCACCTGTGCGTAATCCACTGCGCTACCGCCCAACTCCCTACTTATTTTTTTTTAATTTTCAATCTCTTTTTTTATATAATTATATTTATTTATTTATTGGATCGAGATAGCCAGAAATCGAGAGGGAATGGGGAGATAGAGGGAGTGAGAGATAGAGAGACACCTGCAGCCCTGCTTCACCACTTGTGAAGCTTTCCCCATGCAGGTGGGGACTGGGGGCTTGAACCTAGGTCCTTGTGTATTATAATGTGTGTGTTCAACTAAGTGCGCCACCACCGGTCCCCCTTATTAAGTATGTTTATGTCTGACATTCTCACCACATGGGGAGACATCCACAAAAGTGGAGATCTTTGTGACTAATGCTCACTTGGGGGTCATTAGGGTCTATGACAGAGCCTGGATTGTTAATAGATTACAGGGTATATCGATCATATAGATGTACATTATTCACTGAACCAGTCCCCTTTTGATGGACACATGGGTTGCTGTCAACTGATTTTCACTATTAGTATCATAGCTTCATGTTGAATTCTTTTCTTCTCAGGGACTGGGGTCAGATGTTTTCATTTTGGTCTTCAAAATAAATTACCATGAACTGGAATCTTATCATTTCCTCCCTCCATTCCTTCCTTCCTTTCTTTCTTCTCTGTCATCATCCCATTCTAGTGCTTAACCATTCTGGCCAAACATTCCCCCCACCCCATAGAAAGAGATATATATAGAGAGAAAGAGGAAGAGAAAGAAAGATTACAACACTGAAGCTCCCTCCAGAGCCGGGGGGGGGGGGGGGGAGGATCCTTGGGCTTGAATCTGGGTCACATGCATGGAAAGTAGACACCTCCTAGGTGAGCTATCTCACTAGCCCAGTCTTATTACTTTCATTAAATTCACTACACCACTGGGATAAAATCTACTTTCCTGCAACCCCATCCAGCTGTCCTACCCCATTCTCAGGAACAATACAAAAAAGGGCTAATCCTTTACCCATGTGACAGCCAGTACAATTTTTGAAAGTTGTATCAAATCTCTCAGTTTTCTCTGTCCAAGGTAAACTTTCCCAGTATCAACCAGTGGCCCAGCATAAGAACCTAGGGTACCCAGGCCTGAGTTCAAGTCCCTGCCCCATACTTTTCAGCTATCAGACCTTGACTGAGTCACTTCTGGACTTTAGTTTCCTTGTCTGAATAAATCCTATAATAAGAGTCCACACCTGGTACAGTTGCTTGGCCAAGCTACATTTACAAATATTCTTTCTTTCTTTTTTAAAAGCTTTTATGTTTTATTATCTCCAGGGTTATTGCTAGGGCTTGGGGCTTGCACTACAAATCACTGCTATTGTAGCCATTTTTTTTTTTAATAGGACAGAGAGAAATTGAGAGGGGAGAGAGAAAGATAGACACCTGAAGACCTGCTTCACTGCTTGTGAAGCAACCCCTCTGTAGGTGAAGAGCCAGGGGCTCAAACCAAGATTCTTGTGCTTAGTACTATGTGCACTTAAAGTAATGTGCCAGTGTCCAGCCTCCCATTTACAAATATATTCAAACACCATTTTTTTAATCAAAAATTTTTTTTAATTTATAAAATGGAAATATTGACAAGACTATAGTATAAGACGGGTGCATTTCCACACAGTTCCCACCTGGAACTCTGTATCCAGTCCCTTCCCTTGATAGCTTCCCTATTCTTTATCTCTCTGGGAGTATGGACCCAGGATCATTATGGGGTGCAGAAGGTAGAAGGTCTGGCTTGTGTAATGGGGCAATTTTTTTAAACCTAATGAGTCTTCTTTTTTTTCATTATTTTATTTAATTATCTTTTTTTATTGGATATAAACAGCCAGAAATCAAGAGGGTAGGGGGAGGCAGAGGAGAGAGAAAGAGAGACACCTGCAGCCCTGCTTCACCACTCGTGAAGCTTTCCCCCCTGCAGGTGGGGACCAGGGGCCCGAATGTGGATCCTTGTGCGCTGTAATGCAACAAACACCAATTTTTATCAACATATTTAAGATTGTAATTTTTCAACTCTCAGCTCCTGGGAGGAGCAAAATGGAGAAAATAAGTTAAGTACTGAAGTGCTCAGCTGAGAAGAAAGCCTGGTGCATAATGATCACGCCCGAGGAATGGGCCAGCCGTGAAGAGAACAGAGTGTAACATCAAAGAGAGTTTCCCCAGGGAACTCTATCAGTAGTGGCTCCTTTGCTCGATTAGCTTCTTCTAAATGAAAGGAACACAGCATCTAGATCGGTGCTCTCTCACAAGTATCCAGCTAGAGATTTTTGTCAGAAACATATACCATCGCTGACATTTGTTTTGAGGTGAAAAGTATCTTTATCCATCTGGGCTGTTGTTGCAGGGTACAGGAGCTGTGTGGCTTAGAAATAAGAGAAAATTACTTCTCACATTTCTGGGGGTTGGAAGGCCAAGTTGCTGGCACTCCCACAGCTGAGCAAAGACTCATTTTGTGGCTCATATCTAGAGACTTCTCCTGGTACATGTGAACATTAAAAAATATAAAATACTTGTGGCAAAATAGAACAGGCATCCAGAAAATATACACAGTAAATATAGACTGTGTAGTGAGTGGTGACTCATCGTGGCTTTAGTTCTCTGACTGCAAATAAAGCTGAGCTATTTCATGCAACTTTTCACAAGGACATGTGAAAGTGATTTGCCATTCTTTTCTATAGCTACTCCTCTCTTCTTTCTTTCCTTTCTTTCTTCCTTCCTTTCTTTCCTTTATTCTTTCCTTCCTTCTTTCCTTCCTTCCTTCCTTCCTTCCTTCCTTCCTTCCTTCCATTCTTTCTATGAGAGCACTGCTTAGCTCTGGTTTATGGTGGTGCAGGGGATTGAGCCTGAGACCTTTGGTACCAAAGGCATGAAAGTCTGTTTGCATAACCATTATGCTGTCTACTCCACTGTATAGGTATCTTTTTCTTAACGATTTAAAAGTAGTCTATTTGGTCTAGGGATAAATGGAGTCTCTCTCCATATATACGCATATCTGACATTTACATGTATTTTAAATATTTTCTACTATTCTGTGGGGTCCTCAGAAGGTGGAAGGGAGCTCTCTGGAATTGCTCTACTTTATTTTTGTGATATTAGGGCCTCATGAAAGCACAGTTTCACTGCTCCATGGGCATTTTTACTCCCTTTTCTTCAGATAGAGGCAGGAAGAGAAATAGGCAAAGACATCATTAGTGTCAGCTTCTTCCAGTTCCATGGTACTCCCATGTGGTGCTGGGCTGGATGGCAAAGCAGGTGCTCTACCAGGTCAGCTATCCCACCTACTTTTTTTTTTCTTTTTCTTTTAAAGATGTAAACAGAGAAGGCAAAGAGGCAGAAAGAGTGAAAGAGACCATAGCACTGAAGCTTCAAATCCTTCATTGTGGTAGAGGCTGGACTCAAACCTGGGTTGCACATATGACAGTGCAACACACTATTCAAGTGAGTTGCCAGCCTTTTTTTTTTTTTTTTGCCTCTAGGGTTATTGCTGGGGCTCAGTGCCTGCACTTAGAATCCACTGCTCCTGCTCCTGGAGGACATTTTTCCCATTTTCTTGCCCTTGTTGGACAGGACAGAGAGAAATCGAGAGAGAAGGGGATGATAGAGAAGGGGAGAGAAAGATAGACACCTGGAACCTGCAGACCTACATCACCACTTGTGAACGACCCCCCTGCAGGTGAGGAGCCGGGGACTAGAACCAGGATCCTTGTGTCGGTCCTTGCACTTTGTGCAATGTGTACTTAACCCACTGCGCTACCGGTAGCCCAACCCTCTTTTTAATAGAGACAGGGTGGTAGAGAGTACACAGAATGAAGGTGAAAAAAACCACATTATCAAACCTTCTTTCAATGTGGTGGGGGCTTGCCTGGCTAGAACCTGAATCATGCACATGGCAAAGCAACACACTATCCAAGCTATTTCACCAATCCTCCAACTGTTTATCCAGAAAGATTATTTATTTTTCTGAGAGAGACAGAGAAAGACAGAGAGAGAGAGATATCAGAGCACCTCTCAACTATGTTATCAGGAATTTGGAGTAACTTTTATAAAGGTATTAATCTCATTTCTTTGAGTTCTGACTTCATGACCTAATCATCTCCCTAAAGCTCCACCTACAATTACCATTATATTAGGGGTGAGGTTTGAGCATATAAATTTGGAGGTGACACAAATAGACTACACACACTTACAGGCATACATATCAAGAGTTATGGAAGGATAAACAGACTAATAATGGCAGCTTTTGAAAAGACGGAAATAGGAGAATTGACGCAGGAGCGGGACACTTTCCACCATGTACCTTCTTATATAGTCTTGATATCTGAACAATCACAATACTATACTGACTCAAAAACTTAGTAACTTTATCTTGGAAAATATGTGTATAGTCCAGGAAATGGTATAGTGGATAAAGTATTGGTCACTGGACTGTGGAAACTTGAATCCAGTCCTTAGCATCATGTGTGCCAGAATGATGTTCTGATTCTCTTTCCCTCCATTCCAAATAAATAAATAAGTAAATAAATCCTTAAAAAATAATTAGAGAGGGGTAGATAGCATAATGCTTATGCAAAGAGACTCTCATGCCTGAGGCTCCAAAGTCCCTGGTCCAGTACCCCACACCAACATAAGCAAGAACTGAGTAGTGCTCTGGTAAATAATAATAATTAGAAAAAAAAACACAAAAGTAAAAAAGAATAATATGTGGATATGATTACAAAATTTCATACAGTCCAAAAAGGTTGAAAGCCAAGTATTACCCAGCGAAAAGATCTAAAGTATCACAAAAGATATACAAAAACTCCATGGAAAGTATTTTACATTTTATTGAAAGGAGTTAAAGACGGGCCTAAAGAAATGGGGATTTATATTATGTTCATTGATTAAAGGATTCAAGAGTCAAAGATGTTCATTTTTTTATGGCAACCCCAATTGAAATCTGTAGGTTCCCCCCAGAATTTGACAATATAATTCCAAATCTTACATGAAGATGACAAGAGGCAATAATATCAAAAAACTCTTGGATGAAAAATAGGGGTCATGCAGTATCACACACAAGGACACAGGTTCAAATCCCTACTCTCTACCTGTGGTGGGGCAAGGGCTTCATGAGTGGTGAAGAAAAGTTAAAGGTGTTTCTCTTGCTTTCTCCCTCTGTACCTCCTCTGGCCTCCTCATTTTCTGTCTCTTTAAAAAAAAAAAAAGAAGTGGGGATGGCCACTGGGAGTAATAGACTCATTAAGCAGATAGTAAGCCCCCAGTGATAACACTAGTGGCAACAATGAAGGAAGAATTAAGGGGGGTAGATAGCTTAATGATTATGCAAAAAGACTCTCATGTCTGAGGCTCCAAAGTTCCAGGTTCAATTCTCCACACCATCATTAGCCAGAGCTGAGCAGTGCTCTGGTTAAAAAAAAAAAAAAAAAGGAAGAATTACTTCACCAGACTTACTATCTCTCCCCATTTACACATGAAGTAAAGACTTGGAGCTGGAGAAATAGCATAATGGTTCTGCAAAAACTTTCATGCCTGAGGTTCTGAAGTCCTAGGTTCAATCCCTAGCAAGACCATAAACCAGAGCTAAACAATGCTCTGGTTAAAAAAAAAAAAAAAAAAAGGGTGGGGTGGGTGGGTGGGTGGGGGAGTGGTTGGGGGCTGGGTGGTGATACACCCAGTTGGGCGTATGTATTATAATGCACAAGGACCTGGGTTCAAGCCTCTGGTCCCCACCTGCAGGGGAAAAGTTTTACCATTTCTTTTTTTTAATATTTATTTCCTTTTTGTTGCCCTTGTTGTTTTTATTGTTGTTGTATTTATTATTGTTGTGGATGTCGGTGTTGTTGGATAGGACAGAGAGAAATGGAGAGAGGAGGGGAAGATAGAGAGGGCCAGAGAAAGATAGACACCTGCAGACCTGCTTCACCGCCTATGAAGTGACTCCCCTGCAGGTGGGGAGCCAGGGGATCGAACCAGGATCCTTGTGCCAGTCCTTGTTCTTTGTGTCATGTGCGCTTAATCCGCTGCACTACCGCCTGACTCCCAAGTTTTACCATTTCTATCTCCCCCTTACCTCTCAGTTTCTCAATAAAATACTAAAAAGAAAAAATTTTAAAAAGGAGGGAGGAGGGCTAAGCAGTGACACACCTCTTTGAGCATACATATTACTTAAACTGTGCAAGACCTCTGGCCCCCATGTGAAGGGGGATGCTTCATGAGTGAAGCAGTGCTGCAGGTATCTCTCTCACCTTTCTCTATCTCCCCTTCCCTTTCAATTTATCTGTCTCTATCCAAAATAAATTTTAAAAAAATAATAAAATAAAATGAAGACTTGCCATAGATTACAGTTATTAAAGCCTAAACAGGGGAGTCGGGCTGTAGCAGTGGGTTAAGCACACGTGGCACAAAGCGCAATGACCGGCTAAGGATCCCGGTTTGAACCCCGGCTCCCCACCTGCAGGGGAGTCGCTTCACAGGCGGTGAAGCAGGTCTGCAGGTGTCTATCTTTCTCTCCTCCTCTCTGTCTTACCCTCCTCTCTCCATTTCTCTCTGTCCTATCCAACAACAACAACAACAACAATAATAACTACAACAATAAAACAACAAGGGCAACAAAAGGGAATAAATAAATAAAATAAATATAAAAAAATTTTTAAAAAAAGCTTAAACAGAACACTAATCATAGAGCAATAAAGATGGCTCACCAATAGAGTGCATACTTTACCATGTGGGATGACCTGGATTTGAGCCTCTGACACCACATGGGCATACTATGCACAATATCAAGGGAAGCTCCATGTGTGATAGAGCAGTGCTATGGTGTCTCTCCTCTCTCAGTCTTTTTTTTTTTCACCCAGGTTTTTTTCACTATGACCTCACAAGTATAGGATCCCACTACTCCCAGTTGACTTTTTTTTTAGACTTTTTAAAAATTTATATTTATTTATTTATGAGAAGGATAGGAGGCGGGGGTAGATAGAATAATGGTTATGCAAAGAGACTCTCCTGCCTGAGGCTCCAGAGTCCCAGGTTCAATCCCCCATACCACCATAAGCCAGAGCTGAGCAAGGCTCTGGTAAGAGAAAATTAATTAATTAATTAATTAATTAATTAATTAAAAGAAAGATAGGAAGAAAGAAAGAACCAAACATCACTCTGGTATATGTGCTGCCGAGGATTGTACTTGAGACCTCGTGCTTGAGTCAATGATTTATCCACTAAGCCACCTCCTGGACCACGCTATTTTTTTAGATAGAGGATGAGAGACAGAGAGGGGAAGAGAGAGAGAGACAGAGACAGAGACAGAAGAAGAGAGACACCATGCTACAGCTCCACTGCTCATAAAGTTTACCCTTTGCGTGGTGTTTCCAAGTGGTAGTCAGGGGCTCCAACCCAGCAGTTCCTCCCTGGGAATAAAGTTTATGCTCTACAAGGTGACCCAGCACCTGCCTTTCTTCCTTCCTTCCTTCCTTCCTTCCTTTTTTTTTTTTTTAAGATTTTATTTATTTGTTCATGATACAGGTAGGAGGAGAGAGAGAAAGAACCAGACATCACTCTGGTACATGTGCTGCTGGGGATCAAACTCAGGACCTCATGCTTGAGAGCCCAATGCTTTATCCACTGTGCTACCTCCCGGACCATGCGCCTGCCTTTCTTTCTCAGCATTTTTCTGTCTCTTTCTCTATATTTGAAATAATTAAAAGGAAAAAAAAATAATGTCTGCTAGGAGCACTGGAATTGACAGTACTGAAGCCCTGTGGGTAAATAAGTAAGGAAGAAATATACGGATACATTCAAATTAACTAGGTTTAGAAATGCCTCATTGTAACATGTTTTTAAAACAGAATTAAAAGTGGCCAAAGTAGTAGAAGATATTTGAAATGTACACATATATACACACATATATACCTACTCATCTATCCATTGTCTATCTATATCTAGAACACACACACACACACACACACACACACACACACACACACACACACACCATTACGGAATCATGATAGTCATAGAAAAAAAAATGGCTGTGGTCCGGGAGGTGGCGCAGTGGATAAAGCTTTGTATTCTCAACCATGAGATCCTTAGTTCAATCTCCAGCAGCACATATACTAGAGTGATGTCTGGTACTTTCTCTCTTTCCTCTTATCTTTCTCATGAATAAATAAATAAATTCTTTTTTTAAAAAAAGGCAAATGATGTCAATGAGCACTTGCACGAAGATGCCGGTGTGACCAACAACCATGAATAAAAGTTAAAGCCACAGGAATGACTACAACACAGTCTACATATACTGTGCATATTTTCTAGATGCCTGTCATATTTTACCATGAGCGTGAATTTTAAAATATATTCATGTACAAGGTTAAACAAATTGCAAACAAATAAGTGAAAAGGTCCCCTTACCATTGGACCTTCCAGCTTCTCCCTCCAAATTCCTGTTGTTCCTTGTGGCATGCAATAGATCTGTGCAAATACACTTTCTCAAATAGGTAATTCCATTATTGCATCAGTTAGGGGTTGGTCAAGGAAACTGAATCATCATGAGTCCTTAGCTCTCATAAGAACACATTTACACAATTGTGGGAGTTGGTGGAGAATTCACTGGGAGGCTGCTACTACCTCTGCATTTATTGGTGGGTTGGAAGATGCCATAGGTTAACAAAGTCCATACACACACACACACAACACACACACACACACACACACACACACACACACATATACATTGGAAATGGGGTCAACTAGGTATGAAGCTGGGGAGAAGGAAGATAAGCTGGAACTGACACAAATGAAAATTGTAAGCAGAAGGTAAAGATATGCACTGGGGTCCACTATAGGTCAGGCACTGCATTAGATGCTGTAAACACTGTCATGAGCCAAACAAAGATCTCTCTCCTCGAGATAGACCAAACAAATGAGCAACACTTTTCTAGGAGCAGGAACTAAGGACTCCAGGGATGAGGTGACTTGTCTAAAACTCCACAGTTGGGATGTAGTGGAAATGTGGCCCTGCCCTGCTCCCAACCACAAACCTCTGATGTTCTGCTCTTTCAGCCACAGCCTGCAAGCCCACAGCCTTCCTCCCCATCTGAGGTTCCCACATAAAAACAAAGGCCCTGGAGCAAGAGGACTCCAGGCCTCGAGCCAACCAAATGATGACAAACGAAATTACTGGTGTTGAACATGCAGACCCTGGGTTTTAAGCCTCAGCAGCCTTGGTGGATGATGACTATATGGATGAATCACACACAAGAACATCTGGGGACCTGGATGTGGTGCACCCAGTTAAGTAAGTACACATAGTACTATGAGCAAGGACTTGTGCTAAGATCCAGGCTTGGGACGCAAGTGGGACACTTCACTTCCTATTTTTATTATCTTTATTCACTTATTAGATAGAGATAGTCAGAAATGGAGAGGGGAGGGTGAGATAGAGAGGAAGAGAAACAGAGAGATACCTGCAGCCCCACTTCACCACTTATGAAGCTTCCCCCATGCAGGTGGGGACTTGGGGCTCAAACTCGGGTCCTTGTGCATTATAACGTGCACTTAACCAGGTGCACCACCATCTGGTCCCTTATATTTATTTATTTTTGCCAGAGCAGTGCTCAGCTTTGGCTTATGATGGTATGGGGGAATAGAACCTGGGACCTTGGAGCCTCAGGCATGAAAGTGTTTTTTCCGCAACTATTATGTTATCACCACCATTCCCAATGAATTTTTAAATATGTGTATGTTTGTGTAAGAGCCAAGTCACTTGACATCAGATAAAGTCATAGAACACAGCTCCTCAGAAGGTTCTATTATACTTCTTCCTAATCAATAATCTCCCACTGGAATCATTAGTCTGACTTCCATGAGTAATTGTTAGTATTTGCCTGTTCCTGAACTTGACACAGATGGGATCAAGAATAGTATACTCTTGGGTCTGACTTCTTTCGTATTGTGAGATTCAATCAGATTTTCCTATTGTTTGCGGATTTTGAACTGTGTGTCTTTGTGTATATAGTAATCAATTTGTGACTTTGTATTGGCCAATTGGGTTCTGAGTTTTCGGTGACTGTGAATGAAACTGTTATGAACTTCTCTCTTTTTTAATAGCTGCTTTTTCCTTTTCCTTTTCTTTTTTTTAAGATGTAAGCATTCCCTTCTCTTGAAAAGAAGTAGAATTCGTTTTGTTTTTTCATGTAGTTGTTATGTCTAGTTTTTGTTTTTCTGTTTTTTACCTCCAGGGTTATTGCTGGGGCCCAGTGCCTGCACTACGAATCCACTGCTCCTGGAGGTTATTTTTCGATTTTGTTGCCCTTGTTGTTTATTGTTATTATTATTGTTGTTGTTGTCATTGCTGTCACTGTTGTTGGACAGGACAGAGAGAAATCCAGACAGGAGAGGAAGACAGAGAGGAGTACAGAAAGACAGACACCTGCAGACCTGCTTCACCGCCTGTGAAGTAACCCCCCCACTGCAGGTGGGAAGCCAGGGGCTTAAACGGGAATCCCTAAACCGGTCCTTGTGCTTTGTGCCATGTGTGCTACCACCCGCCCACCATTATGTCTAGTTTTTATAGAAATTACCAGTTTCCCACAGTTGAACCCATCCACACTTCTACAAAGAGAGGATCCAGGTTTGAACTCTGGCTCCTCACCTGCGGGGGGAGCTTCAAAGCAGTGAAGCAGGTCTGTAGGTGTCTATCTTTCTCTCCCTCTCTCTTTTTTGTGATAGTTTACTTTTTTCTTTCTTCTTTTTTATTACTAGTGAATTAATATTGATTTACAAAATCACAAGATAACGGGGGTACAACTCCACACGGTTCCCACCACCAGAGTTCTGGATCCCCAATCCCTTCATTGTAATCTATGGCAGTTTTCCCAAGATTGTAAAAATGGGTCAACTATTATATCTACAACCATCTGTCTGTATTTGTATACATTTGGTCTTTTTTGGAGGGGATCCCATCTTTCTCTCCTTCTATTTCCCTTTCTCCCGTCAATTTCTCTCTATCAAATAAAATGGGGGGGGGGGAAGGAAAGGAAAAAATGACTGCCAGGACTGGTGGATTCCTAGTTCATGCACCAAACCCCAGCAACTGGAGGCAAGGAAAGAAGAATGAGGAGGAGGAGGAGAGGGGGGAGGGGGAAAGGAGAAGGGGGAGGGGGAGAATTTGGGTAAAAAAAAACGGGGGAGTCAGTCAGTAGTGCAGCTGGTTAAGCGCAGGTGGTGCAAAGCCTAAAGACCGGAGTAAGTATCCCGGTTCGAGCCCCCGGCTCCCCACCAGCAGAGGAGTTGCTTCATAGGCAGTGAAGCAGGTCTGCAGGTGTCTGTCTTTCTCTCTCCCTCTGTCTTCCCCTCCTCTCTCCATTTCTCTCTGTCCTATCCAACAACATCAATAACAACAACAATATTAATAACTACAACAACAATAAAAAGCAACAAGGGCAACAAAAGGGAATAAATATTAAACAAATTTAAAAAAAAAAAGGAAAGAAATTGCATACTATCTTCTGCTTAAAACTCATCCTGCTGCTCACAGGTCCAGGTTGAATTCTCCCCCTCCCTCAAAGACCTTTAAGCCTCTGGTCTTTGGACTCAAAGGTCCCTGAAATTCCTCAGTTCCAGAGGGAGTCTTTCTATTTCTCACTTTAGATTCCTGCCACTCAGCCAGATTTCAGGTTCCTTCAGAGACCTGCTCTGCCCTCTTACATGGCCTTCTGCGAAGTCGGACCTAGGCTTCATGAAACCAGACTCATCACCTGTGTCTCAGCTCAAATGTTCCTTCTTCCAGAAAGTTTTCCCTGACTTCTACCACCAGCAAGCTAGGAGGCTTTTGGGTCCTCTAATTCCTTTTTTCTCTTTCTTTTGGCCACTAGTGTTGTCTTGGTGCCTCTCCAACTCCAACAGTTCCTGATGACCAGAATTGTCTTTGCTCTAGATAGAGGGTGAGAGACAGAGAGAGACAAATTGGGAGAGAATAACAGAGAGAAGGAGAGATACCACAGTACTACTCCACTGTTCAGGAGTTCTCCCCCTGCAGGTGCTCCCATGTGGCGGCCAGGCCTGAACCTGGGTCCTCAGCCATGGTAACTTAGCCGCTTTACAGGGTGAGCCACCTTCTGACCCCCATTTCTGTTTTTTCTTCTTAGCTTGTAATCATATCTGTGAAGACATGTTTGTCTATGTGACTACTTGATTAAATGGTGGCTTTACAGTTAAATGAACAAGCAAAAAACTCACTTACCCTCCCTTTTCGTTTCTTTTTTACCAGAGCACTGTTTAGCTCTGGCTTATGGTGGTGCGGGGGTTTGAACCTGGTACTTTGGAGCCTCAGGCAAGAGAGTCTTTTTGCATAACCATTATGCTATCTAGCCCCCACTCCCTCCCTTTTCCAGAGATCCTTAACACTTTAAGTTCCACAGGGGTAACAACTTCATCACGTTATTAGTAGAATCTGCATATAGATGATCCTAGTAAGTACTCACTGAGTCAAGCATTGGACAGGGTGGGCGAAGATATCCGCGTATATTGGCAGGTCTGGTCGAGCGTAGACTTGGGAAATGAATTTAGATGATGCCGCATCCCGACGAATATCTGGCGGGGCGATGTTGGGGAGCCAGAGATGACCCGAACTCCCCCTGCAGCTACAGACAGACTATGACCCACATAGTCAATGACTGCCACCTCTCCAGATTCAAAGGAGGTCTCGAAACTTTACATCAGGCTCAACCTGACACTGTTGACTGGCTACGGACGAAGGGCAAACGCTAGAAGAAGAACTCATTGAGTATATAAATATCAGAACAGGGTTGGGGAGACAGCATAATGGCTATGCAAAAGACTTTCATGTCTGAGGTTCTGAGGTCCCATGTTCAATCCCCAGCACTACCATAAGCCAGAGCTGAGCAGTGCTCTGGTTTTTCTTTCTTTCTTTTTTTTTTTTTAAATTATTAACTTCTTCTTATTTTAATTTATTTATAAAATAAAAAAAATATCAACAAGGCCATAGGATAAGAGAGGTACAATTCCAGAGAGTATGGACCCAGGATCATTATGGGCTGCAGAAGGTGGATGGTCTGGCTTCTGTAATTGCTTCTCTGCTGTACATGGGTGTTGGCAGGTCCATCCATACTCCCAACCTGTCTCTCTCTCTTTCCCTAGTGGGGCAGGGCTACAGAGAGTTGGGGTTCAGGGTACATTGGTGGGGTTGTCTGCTCAGGGAAGTCAGGTTGGCATCTGCAACTTGGTGTCTGAAAAGCATTAAGATATACAAAAGAAGGGGTGGTAGCACAGCGAGGTAAGCACATAAATAACAACAACAATAATAACTACAACATGGGCAACAAAAGGGAATAAATAAATAAAAAGATATAAAGAAGAACAAATTGTAATAATCATTTGGAAAAAGATAGGTCTATTTTAGGTATATTCCAAGGGGCCCATGACTTCTTATTTTTTGCCTGGGTCCAACAGCTAACATGCAGGTGGACCTAAGGTATTGCCTGGGGAGACAGTGTCAGAGCTGGAAATAAGACTAGAAAGCTGGGGGAGTGGGGCGGTAGCGCAGCAGGTTAAGCGCACATGGTGTAAAGTGCAAGGACCTGAGTAAGGACCCTGGTTCGAGCATCCAACTCCCCACCTGTAGGGGAATCACTTCACAGGCGGTGAAGCAGGTCTGCAGGTGTCTCTCTTTCTCATTCCCTCTCTGTCTTCCCCTCCTCTCTCTATTTCTCTCTGTCCTATCCAACAACAGCAATAATAACTACAATAATAAAACAATAAGAGCAACCAAAAGAATAAATAAATAAATAAAATCTCACTTAAAAAAAAAAGACTAGAACGCTAGATCAGGGCAGAGAGTAGCTCCCAAATATGGGAAAAGTGTATATATATAATATTTTAAAATTTATTTTTTAAATTTTTTTCCTTTTGTTGTCCTTGTTTATCACCATCGTTATTGTTGTTGTTATTGCTGGATAGGGCAAACAGAAATAGAGAGAGGAGAAGACAGAGAGGGGGAGAGAAAGACACCTTCAGACCTACTTTATGGCTTGTGAAGTGACACCTTCCCCCCCCCCCCCCCCCCCCCCGCAGGTGGGGAGCCGGGGGCTCGAACCGGGATCATTATGCCTATCTTTGCACTTAAAGCCATGTGCACTTAACCCGCCGTGCCACTGCCTGGCTCCCTATTAAGTGTCATTTTATGGTGTCTTTTTTATAGGTCTTTCTACTTGCTTGCTGTTTGGGGTCACTGCAAACTATTGTGCCCTTTTGCTTTAAGGTGTATATTTTCCCCTAACTTATGGGCACATGTGCACTGGGTGTTTTAAATTTAACACTGTTCCTGTTTCATTTGGTGCGTGTGTGTGTAACCACACATGGGGGGATTAAGGAGGAGAAGAGGGAGAGACAGGTGTTGTTGATGTCAAGGTGAAAGCCTAGCTCTCTCCCTTCTACCATCCCCCACACGAGTTGACTGCACATTAAACAGTTCTGAGACCATTTTGCAAATCAGTTGGTACTGAGACCAGGGAAGAAGTGGGTGGTTCAGTGGAAGAGTATGTAAGGTCCCAAATTTGATCCCTTACACCACATACGCTAGCGTGATGCTGGTCGTCTCTCAGAAATAGATAAATAAATAAATAAATAAACAAAGAAATAGTGATTGACATTATAGTTTCCTTCTTACCCAGTCACTCTGCCTGGGTTCCAACTTCAGTGTTCTCATTTCCCTTCTCCTGATTCTTTTTTTTTTTTTTTTTTTTTTAACCAGAGCACCGCTCAGCTCTGGTTTATGGTGGTGTAGGGGTTTGAATCTAGGACTCTGGAGCCTCAGACAGAAGAGTTTCTTTTGCATAACCATTATGTTATCTACCCCCACAGTATCCTCATTTACTGTGTACCTAACTGCTATACAATCCTGAGACTCCACAGGGTTGGGCCTCAGTCTCATCAAAAGCAAAATGACCCAATGGGTTTGTAAGAATAATCCTCTTAAGAGTTTCTGCATGAGTTCAGGAGTCAGAGGCTGTGTGGCTCTGAGGCCAGGAAGCTCCTTGTTACCTTCTTGAAGTGGGGGGTAGTGTCTGGGGGGCAGGGGGTGCGGAGTAGGGTGGGGGTAGGCCCTGGGGTCAGGGGGTGCGGAGTAGGGTGGGGGTATGGTCTTGGGGGGAGGGGGTGCGGAGTAGGGTGCATCGAACTGCGAGGCTCCAATGAGGATGCAGCTGTGGGTGCTGGCACCTCCTGGCTTGCAGAGGGCTCATTCCCCCCCGTTACTATTACTGTTGCTGTCCTAGTAGGTTGTTGTCCTAATAGGACTTGAGAACCCGTGGCAGCGTCTGCTCACAAAAGCCCCAGCAGCCCGGGGATAGTTGGCGCATGGTCCCCGGGTCCCCAAAGGGGCCCGGCGCGGCTGGGCGCGGGTGCAGCCCGGCACGGGGCCCACGCGGTGCGCCTGCGAGTTGCGCCGGGCGCCGGGCGGGCGGGGCGGGGCCGGGCCGCCGCATCCCCGTGACGCGCCGGCCAACCAGGCGGCGTTGCGGCCTCGGCGCCCGGCTCCCTCCAACGCCGCCTCTCGCCGTGTCGCCGCAGACGCCAGCCACCGCCAGGCCCGTCCGCCCGCCGCCCAGAGCCCGCCGGTGCCCGCCGGTGCCCGAGCCGGCCGCATGGCGCTCCGGGGCTTCTGCCTCGCCGATGGCTCCGACCCCTTCTGGGTAAGTGCTGGGGCCGCGTGGGGCGGCGGGGCGGCGGGGGCGGCGCGAGCGACCGGGCGAGGGAGGGGGCGAGGCCGGGCCGGCGGGGAGCGCGGAGCCTACGGGCCGGGCCTGCAGCCCCCGGCACCCGCGGCCCACCCGCAGCCTTGCTGCCCACTCGCAGCCCCACCGCCCGGCCTCGGGGTGCGGTTGATGGAAAACTTGGTGACTCTGTGCGGGGCGACAGGACACGCGGAGCGGGACTCACGTGCCCGGCGCCGCTTTCTGGGGGGTGGCGGGGGTGGGGGTGGAGGAAGGTAAGAAGTCGGGGCTCGGGGGAGGGAGGAATCCGGAAAGAGGGGAGCCCTTTCCTGCTTTGGGGTTCCCTCTTCAGTGAAAATAACACTTTCTAGAGAAGGAAATGCTAGAGATCGGGAGCTGTAAAGGGAGTTGGCGCCCTGTTTAGGCTCTTCACCTCCATTGTGGATGGGGAGTGTCCCCGTTTCATAGGCACCCCAGTATCAGAGGGCACTTATCTTCCTCAGCTGTTCTGCGTTCACATCACTCTCCAGTGGTTACCTATTTTGTCATCTTTTACTTTTTGCCTGGTTATTTTGGGGTCATCTCTTTACTTCCTTGTTTCCTAACTATAATTAGGGGGGGACCTGGAGGTGGGGTGGGAAAAACAGCCAGGGAAGAAGGTAAGAAGACTGCAGGCCCTATCCCTGTCTCTAGTTTAATCCCGGGGTCAGGTTTGGGGGTGCAGTTCAAGGTACTGGGGCCTTGGTACCTGTGTGTTTGCTGAGCTGCTTTCCTTGGGGACACACTGTGTGTCTGAATGTGTTCTAAATGTTGAGTGCTCGGCCGGGCTGAGTCTCTGGAGTCCCCTCTGTCCTTTAATCCTCGGTCCTGGGGCCTTAGCCTCCCTCTAATGCGATTTGCCCCTTTGTTCCAAGAGGGCATTTGGTGTCACTCTGCCTTGCTCACTGGTCAACACATAGGCCAATCTGGACACCATAGTTTTTGTTTTGTTTGACTCTGGCAGAGAGAGGAGAGAGAGAGACTGACTTTGCTCTCAGAACCTAGTGATTAGCTCCCAAAAATATCTTCCTGACTTGTTTTGTGGCCCATTCACAGCAAGCAGCATTGCATCTTTGGAAAATTATCCTTGAGAATCTAATGCGGGGGGGGGGGGGGGGGCGGGTGGTGGCGTACCTGGTTGAGCACAATTGTTACAATATGCAAGGGCGGGAGTTCCAGCCCCCAGTTCCCACCTGCAGGGGAAAAGCTTTTCCAGTGGTGAAGCAGTGTTGCCGGTGACTGTCTCTCTCTCCTTCTCTATCACTCCTTTCCCTCTTGATTTCTGGCTGTCTCTATCCAATAAATAAATAAATAAAGATAATAATAATAATAATAATAACCTAATGGGAAGGCTTAATCGTGGGGGGGGAGGTTAGGGACATTTTTAGGTGGATGGACCAAGCTTATCCTGATATGTCTCACATTTGTTTTCCAATCCGTGAGGCCAGAGATTTTATTCCAGGACTGAGAATAGTACAAATACTTTTTGTATTCAGGAGTGAACAGTGAGCATATCTTTTGCAGAGTGGGACTCTTCTTGGGCAGAGAGAGGACAAGATTGTTTTTGCAGGGGTGCAGATGGTTGGAACTGGTGTGAAACCAGGAGTAGCACCTGCTGACTTTTTAATATTAATTAATTGGTTGATTGATTTTTTTTTTTTTTTAAATTAGAGCACCTCTCAACTCTGGCTTGTTGTAGTGCTGGAGACTGAACCTGGGGCCTCCAAACCTCAGGCAGGAAAATCTTTTGCAGAACCACTGATGGTGAATGATATTTTTCATTGAAATACATTTGGAGTTTGTGCACTTAGTTTAAGTCTTCTAGGGAAACTTCTTTGACCTTGAAAAATCTTTTTGCTACAAAAGTTGCTGATGTCTTGGTTTTGCTGGTAGAGGGAGGTAGCTTTCCCAACTTCTGTCCCTCCCTTTTCTCTATCTTTGGCCTACGTTGGCCTTGAGGGCTTTCTTCTGCCTCTCCTCCCTTTGCATTTCTGCTGCCCTGGAACTAGAAATTAAGAGTAAGCAGCTAGGGCACGAGTGTTTCCAGGTAACAGAAGCTGAGTCACATCCAAAGCAGGTATTGGCTTTGTTTCTCAGGTCTGCATGCTCAAGACCAGGAGAGACTGATAGCTAGTGAGAAAACTGCATCACCTTGGGTTAGCCAGCTTGCCTCCTCATGCCTCAGTTTCCCCATCTGTAAAATGTGAGGAAAGAACAAAGACGTGGTACCAACTCTTAGTAGTAGTTGTGCGAAAAATAGATGAATTCATCTGTGTACCTTGCACAGAGTTCAAAGCTAGCTAATATTCCTGAAAATGAGGTGGTGTGTGTTTTCAGAGACTTCTTTCTTTGGATCTACTCTTTCTCTTGATGGTGGGGCTGGAACTGGGCTAACTGCTACTCCATTACCAGTGGCACCTGTAGTGACCAAGCTTGTGTGCTTTAAAGCCACTGACTGGGGCCTCCAAACCTCAGGCAGGAAAATCTTTTGCAGAGTCACTGAAAGTGAATAATATATATATATTTACTGCCCCCACCCCCATGAACGATATTTTCCATTCACATACATTCAAACTTTGTGTACTTAGTTTAAGTACTTCTAGGGAAACTTCTTATCACAGCTTTGTTCTTAGGCCTTGGGAAAGGTCTTGGAAAACCAGAACTGACTCTGTGAAAGGCTCTGCTGGCTCAACCACCTTTACTCAGGAAATGCTCTGGAGTGAAGAAAGGGAACTTCTCGACTGAGATGGAAAACAGGTCAGGTGTTCCAGCATTGGGCTGGGGCCACAGGGAACGAAGCCACATGGCTGATTTTGTGGGGGATACTCATGCTCCCCTTTCCCCAGCTGGATTGGCTCTGGAATGTGGTGGTAGGTGAACATTCTTCTTCCACAGCCTCAGCTTTTAGTAAGTGATCTTTCCATCTGGGTTCCTGTGGGCCTCTCTGTCTCTGATTCTGTCCAAGATGGAACTTCAGGCACCCACCACCTGCACTCCCCGCCCCCCCCAAAAAAAAAAAAAAGGAAGGAAGGAAGCAATCCCTCCCTCCCATCTCAGTTCATGACAGCCCCATCCTCACGGAGGCTCAAACCCTGGTACGTTTCTTCTTCTTTTTTTTTTTTTTTTCACCAGAGCACTGATCAGCTCTGGTGGTGCAGGGGATTGAACCTGGGACTTCGAAGCCTCAGGCATGACAATCTGTTTGCATAACTGTTATGCTATGTACCCCTGCCTCTCCTTCATTTTTAAATTGTCACCAGTATTATTCCCGAGACTTGGTGCCTGTATAGTAAATCTACCATTCTTGGTGGCCATTTCCCCCCTTTTTTCTTTTCGTTTGATAAGAAAGAGAGAAATTAAGAGGGGAGTGGGAGATAGCGAGGGAGAGACATGTGCAGTACTGTTTCACTGCTCATGAAGGCCCCCCCCTCCATGGGCCCAGGGGCTGAAACCTGGGTCTGTGTGCTCTTAAGTGGTTTTGCCACCTCCTGGCTGCCCTGCTATGCTCTTGAACTTCCTTCTGTTCCACATCTGAAATGTTAGTGAATCCTGAAGCTGTTTCTTTTATTGGGATTAATGGTTTACAGTACACAGTAAAATACAGTAGTTGGTACAAGTATAACATTTCTCAGTTTTATATATAACACTCTTAACACTCTCACAACAACACTTTTACATATATATATATATATATATATATATCCTTTTTTATTTTTTATCCATAGCATCATTTATGGTGGTGGGGTGCTAGGGATTGAACCTGGGAGCTCAGAGCCTCAGGCATGAAGATCATTTGCATAACCGCTAAGCTATCTCTCCAGCCCTAACTTTATTTTGTTTACTCTTTATAAATTCCCACCAAAAATCAGTTCCGCAAGGATAGGGATTTTGCCCATTTTTTTAAAAATTGTGCTTCTAGGGATAGAACCCCAGGCTTCATGCACTCCAGGTATTCCTTGGTCCACAGGCCACCTCTTCAGCCTAATTCTTATTCTGTTTTTCTATGAGAGAGAGAAGAAGAAAAAGACCGAAGCCAAAGCCCACTAAGTTCTCCTTGTATTGTTTTTACTATGTGGTAAAAATCTGCATCACCCTACACAAAGCACGTGTTCTAACTGCTGGGACACCTTTCTGGTGCCCTGTGTTTGTGCTAGCGACTCTGCTCTTAGCACCTTGAATAACTGGAATGCATGAGTGAAATGTTGTCTTGCCTTTTGAGCTGGGTTGAAGCCTGCCTTCAGGACTTTCTGAGGATGAAACAGTCACGCCTCTGTCTGGAATGGATGCTCAGGTAGCAAGGCTGTCCTCCTCTGTGTCTGCATCTACTTACATTTTCTCTTGCAAGGATCAGGACTGAGACCCATACACCTTTCTATTCCCAGCAGACTCAATCAGCACAGGAAGCTGGGTCTCTGAGTTCCAAACTGGGGATGAGGGTCAGAGTCCATTCTGCCTCTCCTGTTTGCTGGTTTGCTTGGTTTTAGTGATGAGTGACAGCCATGGCTGACGCTAACTGATGGGAAGACTTCTCAGAAAAATCTGGACTTCTGACTTTAGTCAGAAGCTAGCTGTCCACTTAGGCTGCAGCCCCCAGAACAAACCTCCCTGTTCGGGTTTACTGCACTCCCCACCCTGCCCTGTTGCATTTTGCTTCTGAGGCCAAGTGTCTGTTTATTTTACTGGTTGTGCTCTCACACCTGCTCTGCCTCCCACACGGATGGACCCCACCTAGCCTCCTGTTGCCATTCTGGTTGGCATCTCCCACTGTGAACCTTGACCTTTTGGGAGTCTGGTGTAAGTCTCCAGTGAAATGTTGCAGAGACTGGGGTTCCATCATATTGGCAGAGAATTCTCAAGGCTCAGGGAATGTAAAACATATCTCTAGTTTGTGTGTGTGCTTCCGGTTTGTATGGTGGAATAAAGGTGGCACTTTTTTTTTTTTCCTCCAGTGTTGTTGCTGTGCTCGGTGCCTACACTATGAATCCACTGCTCCTGGAGGCCACCCTTTCCCGTTTGTTGGCCTTGTTTATTGTTGTTGTTGTTATTGCTGTCGTTGTTGGATAGGACAGAGAGAAATGGAGAGAGGAGGGGAAAACAGAAAGGGGGAGAGATAGACACCTGCAGATCTGCTTCACCACCTGTAAAGCGACTCCCCTGCAGGTGGGCCTTATGCCAGTCCTTGCACTTTGCGCCATGTGTGCTTAACCTGCTGTGCTACTGCCCAGCCCCCAATAAAGGTGACTCTTTTAAGATCAGGCCTCGATGGTCAGGAAAACCCCCTTAGCCTACAAAAACATGCCTGGGCGTCTTGCAGAAAAGAAACGAAGTACTCATAAAGCAGATTGGGATGATGACAAGGACTTGAACCTACTGGGACGAGTACCTTCTCCAGCCTGGCTCGAAACTGGGACAGTATCCCTTCTGTGGCAGGTAGACATGGAACCGCAGCTTCCCTCCAGGGCTGAGAGTGAAGGGAACCTTCAGGGCAACCAGATTGGGGAGGGATTGTGGTCGGTGTGAGCAGTTTCTCGGCTTCAGCCTATTTGAGGACAGATACTTCTCTGTCATGGGGCCAGCTCATGGTTCCAGTTGTTAAAGATGTGAGCATCTGCAGTGGTGCTTTGCAGCATCCCTGATCCAGCCCACTAGCAGCCTGTAGCAAGTCTCCTTGGTGTGACAACAGAAGTGTCTCTCCCGAGGTTGCCACATGTCCCTAGGGTAGTGAAGCCATACTGCCCTTCTCTGTGTGCAGGAATCTGGAGAAGAAATTTCAGACAAAGCTTTTGCCTGCCTCCTTGCACTCCCCTCCAAGATTTTAGGGGGTTGAATTAGTTCTGTGATTGGCTGGTTGGGTTGGCTTGGAGAAGTTTCATAAGGCTTTAAGGAGGTTAAATACTTGTTAGCTAGAGAAGCAACTTGTTTTTGCTGTCCCCACAGAGGGCTGCATTTGTCTGCCCGAATCTGTTCAGGTTAGGGAGTGTGTGAGCATTCATTCCCAAGGTGAATATGCCTTTCTTTTTCTTCTGTGTGGCACTAGGGAATGACCTCAGGGCCTTGCTGAGACACTGCTCTCTACCCTTGCCCCTAGTTTTTTTTTTTTTTTCTAAACTGGAGCACTGAGCTTGCGATGTATGGAGCACTCTGGCTTACGATGTATGGGGGATTGAACCTGGGACTTCAGAGCCTCAGGCATGAGAGTCTCTTTGCATAACCATTATGCTATCTACTCCCGCCTCCCCTTTTAAATTACTACATCTTTTTTAGAAATATATTTGTAACAGATAGAGACAGAGAAATTGAGAGAGAACAGGAGGGAGGGAGGAGAGACCTGTAGCGCTGCTTCACTATTCATGAAGCTTCACCCTGCAGATGGGGACTGGGGGCTTGAACCTGGGTCCTTGTGCACTGTAATATGTGTAGTCAACCAGGTGTGCCACCACCCAGCCCCCCATCTTTTTTTTTTGCCTCTAGGGTTATCACTGGGGTTCAGTGCCTGCACTATGAATCCACTGCTCCTGGAGGCTATTTTTTCCCTTTAGTTGCCTTTGTTGTTTATCGTTGTTGTTGTTATTGCTGTCATTGGATAGGAGAGAAATCAAGAGAAGAAAGGAAGACGGGGAGAGAAAGATAGACACCTGCAGACCTGCTTCACTGCTTGTGAAGCAACCCCCCTGCAAGTGGGGAGCTGGGGGCTCGAACTGGGATCCTCACTCTGGTCCTTGTGCTTTGCACCGAGTGCACTTAACATGATGCACTACCGCCTGTCCCTCCCCCCCTTAAAACTTTTTTTTCAGGTAGAGAGTGGGAGAGAGGGAAAGACAGCACCTAGATATTCCCTAGTGTGATGGTAACTGGGCTTGAACTTGGGTCGTACTTGTGACAAAGCAAGTGAATTATCCAGATGAGCTATCTTGCTGGCCCTCAGTGTTCTTTTCCCTGTTTTGAGAGAGAAAAATGGAGAGACAGAGAAAGGGAGAGTCATCACAGCACTGTTCCACCATCCATAGAGCTTCCCCTAGGGCTGTGTATGTATTACCTGGACTCAAACCCAGGACTTCAAGTATGTCAAAGCATATGCTCTCCTGAGTGAACTGTCACCCAGAGGTCAGCTCTGAAGCCCCAGGCCTTCATTTTGTACTCCCCTAGGAGTAGTGGATAATTGCAGAGTGCATCAGATTTCAGAGTCTCGGCTTAATTGTGGGGTTCATCTCTGGGGGAGGTTGCCAGTTTCTGAGAAACAGGTCTTGATGACCCAGAAAGGCAGGTCCCAATGGGCATCCCTACACTTTAGTAGTGATTGAGGTTTTGTGAGGTTCCTCCAACCCTCTTTGTGACTTTTTTCTCTCTGAGCCTCAGTCTACCTAGTTTGACCTCTTAGGTCCCTACTCGTTTGTGGGTACCCTCCTCTTTGGAGAGCACCGATTTGACTAAGGGTCTCAGTTTCAGTCTGGAGAGGTGTTGCAGTGGTAGTGCGAAGGACTTGGGTGTGTGAGGCCTTGGGATCCATCTCCAGCTCTGTGTATACTGGAGCTGTGCTTTTGGAGGAAGTGACATGACATGTGACCTGAATGTGACAGCTGGTGATGCCAGGATCTGGGAGATGTAGGGAAATGCAAGAACAAAGGCCCTGGGGTTACTTGTAGGTCTAGGTATCACAGAGTTTCACTCAAGGTACTGCAGGGCCCCCTCTCATAAAAGTCATGCCAGAAATATTCTGTATAAGTGCACACAGTGGTAATAAAATGGCTTATGGTACCAGTAAGGGCCTAGAAATTCCAAGGAGGAAGCTGGTTATCTCTAGCCTGACAAGGAAATGGAGCAACATAAGGGCCAATAAGGGCCTAGAAATTCCAAGGAGGAAGCTGATTATCTCTAGCCTGACAAGGAAATGGAGCAACATTTACCCTCTGGTGGAGACCCGCATCTTCTCACCCACCAGAGAATAAATGAGTCACAGGCTTTTTAAATAAAAGTTTGTATTTATTTTTTTAAGTTTATTTATTTTATAAAATGGAAACACTGACAAGACCATAGGATAAGAGGGGTACAGTTCCCAGCACCAGAGCTCCATATACCATCCCTTCCCCTGATAGCTTTCCTATTCTTTATCCCTCTGGGAGTATGGACCCAGGGTCATTAGGAGGTACAGAAGGTGGAAGGTCTGGCTTCTTGTAATTGCTTCCCCGCTGATCATGGGTGTTGACAGATTGATCCATACTCCCAGCCTGTCTCTCTCTTTCCCTAGTGGAGCAGGGCTCTAAGGAAGCGGGGCTCCAGGACACATTGGTGGGGTTGTCTGTCCAGGGGAGTCTGGTTGGTGTCATGGTAGCATCTGGAACCTGGTGGCTGAAAAAGAGTTAACATATAAAGCCATACAAATTGTTGATTAATCGTGAACCTAAAGGCTGGAATATTGCAGAGGAAGATTTGGGGTCTCCGCTTTGTATTTATTTTATGAGTCACCTCTGTCTCAGCACCATTTCTGAAACCAGGTCAGACCAACTTGGAATTCCCCTCCAAAGGCTCCTCCTGACCCAGTAAGACAGCAAGGAACTTCCTTTAGGGAACTCCGATGACTTTGGAGATTGTGAGCACACTCTCCTTGTAAAACTGGATGCTCAGTGAATAGATCTGGCTGATGGCCCAAGGAAATTGTTGAACCATCATTTTTTAGATTGTGCTTTCAGACTTTTAAAAGGGTGAACTGTCTAGAAGAATATGAAGGAAAAAGCAAAGTTTCGATAGTCTGCCTGTCTGCCTACTCTGTTTCCAGAAGTAGCCCTTGATGCTAGTGTCTTAGGCATCCTTCTAGAAAAACTTGAAGCACATGCTAAATGTGTGTAAAGGTGAGAGTGTGTGAGTGTGCACCAGTTTTTCCTTCCCAGACTGGCTGGTATTCTTACTAGCATTTTGTTGTGTGTTCCCTTGACTTAAAAGCACCAATGTTCATTTTTTCTTTCCGTGTCAAGTCTGTGAGAGATGAGAGAGAAATGAAATCATTGTTCTTTCTTGTTTTTTTTTTTTTCCTCCAGGGTTATCACTGGGGCTCGGTGTCTGCACTACAAATCCACTGCTCCTGGAGGCTATTTTTTTCCTTTTGTTTCCCTTGTTGTTTATCATTGTTGTTAATGCTATTGTTGTTGTGTTGTTAATGCTGTCATTGTTATTGGATAGGACAGAGAGAAATCATGAGAGGAGGGGAAGATAGAGGGAGAGAAAGATAGACACCTGCAGACCTGTTTCACTGCTTGTGAAGCAACCCCCATGCAGGTGGGGAACTGGGGGCTCAAACCAGGATCCTTGCATCTGTCCTTGCACTTTGCTTCACCCTCTGCGCTACCACCTGCCCCCCCCCCCTTTTACTATCTTAATTTGATGGAGACAGCCAGAAATCAAGAGGAAAGGTGAGATACAGAGGGAAAGAGAGAGATACCTACAAAACTTGCAAAGCTTTTCCCCTGCAGGTGGGTACCAGGAGCTTAAACCTGGGTCATTGTGCATTGTAACGTGCGCTTAACCAGGCACGCCACCCGGCCCCATCACCGTTCTTTCTAAGCCACACATTCTTCACCAGTCTGTTCTAGGCTGCTGGTGTAGTCCTTTCTAAGTTTTTGGCAAGATAAACAAGAGCTGCTCTGCCCACATCTTGAATAGCTGAAAATGACTCAGCAGAATAAGTTCTCCTTGAAGAAATGGCTGGTTGGTTGTTCCATTGTGAAATTTGATCTCTCCAGTTACCAGGTGGCTTCCATTTATGTGCAAGCTAATGGACCCACTAGCAAGTATTAAACTCCTGTTGTACTCCTGGCACCTGAGAGCAAGCTGGGAATTTTTCCAGCTTACCTGACATCCCTGTGTGAGTGAGGGTTTACTCTGTCAGGGTGTCACCGTATGTCACTAGGAATATTCTCTGAGAATGCTTTGTTTTGCTGCAATTTTTAAAAGATAAACATTTCAGGGGCCTGGGGAGACAGTTCAGTGTTTCAGAGCACAGGACTAGCATACCGTAGGGACCAGGTTCTATCCCAGGCACCACCATGTGTTGGATCTGAGCAGTGTGTTCTCTTTCTGTCATAAAATTAATGTTTTTTTTTTAAATGTTAAACATCCTTCGACTTTTCTGTTATTTAAAAAGTGACTTTGTATCCACAATTTAGCAACCTATAAAATTTTGCACGCATTCCTACCTGCTAAGACAACTTTTGAGTTAATTTTTAAACATAAACCTTCTTTACTTATTTTTTGACCCCAAGGTTGTTGCTAGGGCTTGTGATTCTACCACTCTTGGTGGCCATTTTTTTTTCATTTTAGATTTTTTTTTTTTTTGGATAGAGGGTGATAGAGAATTGAAGCATTGCAGATGCATTATTGCTTGTGAGCTTCTCTGCTGCAGGTGTTCTCTTGTTGTGGCTGGGCCTCAAACTTGGGTACTTGTGCATGGTAGTATGTGTACTCTACAGAGAGAGCCTGTACATATACACCTTCTAGTATAATCAGTTTTCTGTCATCAAAGTGGCATTCCTTACGACAAAAGAAACAACACGGGCATATTTAAATGAAGTGCTAACTAGAGTTGACCAATAACCAGTGTAGTTTTTCTTTCTGTTACTGTAGAAACATTTATTTATTTATTTATTTATTTAACCTCTTTATTGGGGAATTAATGTTTTACATTCAACAGTAAATACAATAGTTTGTACATGCATAACATTTCCCAGTTTTCCATGTAACAATACAATCCCCACTAGGTCCTCTGTCATCCTTCAGGGATCTGTATTCTCTCCACCCACCCACCCACCCCAGAGTCTTTTAATTTGGTACAACATGCCAATTCAAGTTCAGGTTCTACTTCTGTTTTCTCTTCTGATCTTGTTTTTCAACCTCTGCCAGAGAGTGAGATCATCCCATACTCATCCTTCTGTTTCTGACTTATTTCACTTAACATGAATTTTTTAAGGTCCATCCAAGATTGGCTGAAAATTGTGAAGTCACCATTTTTTATAGCTGAGGAATATATATATATATATATATATATATATATATATATATATATATCACAATTTGATGGAGACAGCCAGAAATCAAGAGGAAAGGTGAGATACAGAGGGAAAGAGAGAGAGAGATACCTACAAAACTTGCAAAGCTTTTCCCCTGCAGGTGGGTACCAGGAGCTTAAACCTGAGTCATTGTGCATTGTAACGTGCGCTTAACCAGGCACGCCACCCGGCATGTGATATATATATATCACAATTTGCTCAGCCACTCATCTGTTGTTGGACACCTGGGTTGCTTCCAGGTTTTGGCTATTACAAATTGTGCTGCCAAGAACATATGTGTACACAGATCTTTTTGGATGGGTATGTTGGGTTCCTTAGGATATATCCCCAGGAGAGGAATTGCAGGGTCATAGGGTAGGTCCATGTCTAGCCTTCTGAGAGTTCTCCAGACTGTTCTCCACAGAGGCTGGACCAATTGACATTCCCACCAGCAGTGCAGGAGGGTTCCTTTGACCCCACACCCTCTCCAGCATTTGCTGCTGTTACCTTTTCTGATGTATGACATTCTCACAGGAGTGAAGTGGTATCTCATTGCTGTCTTTATTTGCATTTCTCTGACAGTCAGAGACTTGGAGCATTTTTTCATGCATTTCTTGGCCTTTTGGATCTCTTCTGTGGTGAATATTCTGTCCATGTCCTCCCCCCATTTTTGGATGGGCTTATTTGTTGTCTTGTTGAACTGTAGAAACATTTATAAGCACAGATGTTTAGAGCAAAATGGGTTCAACTATAATCATTCTCCTTCCCCCCAAAGATTTTTTTTTTTTTATTAATTACACAGAGCATCTCTCTTGTATGTGAGGTGCAGTGGATCGAACTTGGTTCAAAACTATCCCCCGTGTCACCTCCTGGGCTATATATACCCAGTCATCGTGGTTGGTGATGGTGATCATTGTCCTCCTCCTCTTCTTCCTCTTCTGTTTCTTCTGAGAGCTTCTCCTCCTCCTTTTTAATTTTTTTTTTAATTTTTAAAAATTCTTTTAGTTTTTTAATTTTTTTATTTGTTATTGGATAGAGACAGAGAAAAATTGAGAGAGAAAGGTGAAATAGAGAGGAAGAGAGACACCTGCAGACCTGCTTCACTACCTGTGAAGCGACTCCCATGCAGGTGGAGAGCCGGGGGCTTGAACCGGGATCCTTATGCCGGTCCTTGCGCTTTGCGCCACGTGCGCTTAACCCATTGCGTTACCACCCGACTCCCTCTCCTTCTCCTTCTTTTAACTTAATGTGAAACACATACCATTGATTCTTTTTTTTTTAAAGAATTTATTTATTTATTTATTTATTTATTCATGAGAAAGATAGGAGAAAGAATCAGACTTCACTCTGGTACATGTGCTGCCAGGTATTGAATGCAGGACCTCATGCTTGAGAGTCCAGTGCTTTTTTTTTTTTTTTAATATTTATTTATTTGTTTCCTTTTTGTTGCCCTTGTTGTTTTTATTGTTGTAGTTATTACTGCTGTTGATGTCGTCGTCATTGTTTAGTAGGACAGAGAGAAATGGAGAGAGATGGGGAAGACAGAGAGGGGGAGAGAAAGATAGACACCTGCAGACCTGCTTCACTACCTGTGAAGCGACTCCCATGCAGGTGGAGAGCCGGGGGCTTGAACCGGGATCCTTATGCCAGTCCTTGTGCTTTGCGCCACGTGTGCTTAACTCACTGTGCCACCGCCTGACTCCCAAGAGTCCCATGCTTTATCCACTGCGCCACCTACCAGACCACCCATTGATTCTTTATAGAAGTTGTTATAGTTTTCTTATAATGAATTCTGCCATATTGCTGTTAGTGACCATGCTTGCATTCACTTCTTGTTTTTGTTTCTGTAAATAACACTCCAAAAACGTTCTTGTACATGAGTCAAAATTATGTACACTGGGTGGGGGAAGATAGCATAATGATTGTGCAAAGAGACTTTCATACCTGAGGCTGGCTCTAAAGTTTCAGGTTCAGTCATCCGCAACACCATAAGCTAGAACTGAACAGTGCTGTGGTTAAAAAAAAAAAGTATATTTATTTATTTTTTTCTAAATATTTATTTATTACCTTTTTTTGCCCCTTTTTATTGTTGTAGTTATTATTGTTGTTGTTATTGATATCGTCATTATTGGATAGGACAGAAAGAAGTGGAGAGGGGAGGGGAAGATGGGGAAAGAAAGAAAGATAGACACCTGCAGACCTGTTTCACTGCTTGTGAAGCGACTCCCCTGCAGGTGGGGAGTTGGGGGCTCATGCTGGTCCTTGCGCTTTGCACCACCTGTGCTTACCCTGCTGCGCTACCATCCAACTCCCAAAAAAGCACATTAAATCTTTTAATTTAATGGGTGCTTGCTTGTTTTCCTGGAAGATTATATCAGGTCCAGTGACAGCAAGTTAAAATTTGTGTTGCTCAACACTGGAGTTGGCTGAATTCTGCTAATTGGATGAATCAAAAATGATCTGATATTCGCCTGCTTGCCTCTTGCAACACACACCAGGTGGTCAGTATGTTCTTACCTGTGCATGTCTCTCTGTGACTAACAGCATCTCTGTCTGTCTCTCTCTTTTAAATATATTTTTATTTCTTTTTAATGAGAGAGAGAGAGAGAGACTCAGAGAAAGACCAGAGCACTGCACAGCTGGAATTGAACCTGGGATCTCAAAACTTCAAGCATGAAAGTCTTTTGCTTAACCATTATGCCAACCCCTTAAGGCATCTCTACACTGTCTTTGCCTGTGGGCTTGCAGGAGCTCTTCCTATGTTAGGACTCTTGACCCCTTTGTCTAGCATGTCTTGCACTTGTGTTCCTGTAAGCCATCATCCATCAGCATCTTGCATTCTCTTCTGTGTCATTTTCGTTTACTGTTGTAACAATTTCCCTCTTGTTCTCATAACTTTCGTAATTATACCTTTCAGTGTCCAAACATTATTTCCTCATATTTACTAGGCTGTAATTTACATAATCTCTACTTGTGGCATTTGAGTTATTGGGTTTTGTCTCCTCCCCCAGCACTGCTCAGGTCTGGCATATAGCGGTGCTGGGAATTGAACCTGGGACCTTGGACCTTCTTTCTTTTCTTTCTTTCTTGAACCTGGGACCTCAGGCTTCTCTTCTCTTGTTTTATTTTTCATTTCTTTCTGACTTTTTTTTCTGCAAATTTTTGTAATGGATATTATAAGTACTCACTTCCTTAGAACACATTTCAGGAATGGGGTAAATATCATTATCTCAGAATGCTTGAAAAGGCTTCACTGATGTTTGTTTTTAAACAAATGGTTGGCCTGGTTTACCATTCTAGTAGGATCTGTTTTTGGGTTTTTTTTTTTTTTATATATATTTACTCATTTATTTTCCCTTTTGTTGCCCTCGTTTTTTATTGTTGTTGTAGTTATTATTGTTACTGATGTCATCTTTGTTAGATAGGACAGAGAGAAATGGAGAGAGGAGGGGGAGAGAAAGACAGATACCTGCAGACCTGCTTCACCGCCTGTGAAGTGACTCCCCTGCAGGTGGGGAGCCGGGGCTCGAACCGGGATCCTTACACCGATCCTTGTGCTTCGTGCCACCTGTGCGTTAACCCACTGTGCTACTGCCCGACTCCCTCTAGTAGGATCTAAGACTATCCTTAGACCCTGGCTCTAGGGGGAGGTGACCAGTGGTACTCTCTGCTTAGATTCTCTGGAGTTCTTAAGATCATGAATTCACTGGCCCAGGGTTGAAAAGGCTAGATTTCCTCAGGTTGGGATTTTATGGGACTCTCTTACCTTTCACTTTTGTCCCACCAAGGTCTGTGAAGCCTGGGTAGGCCACTTCACCCCTGAGGTCGGGCCAGCCCCCTACTCAGTTCAGGTCCACACCCAGTGTGTGTGGGGGGGTTAGAGGAAAGTCACTCTAGAGGTGACCCTTCTCCTTTTCAGAGGGACCTGGGGAGAAAGTGTAGTTTCAAAGAAAGCCAGGTGTGGATATGAGTAGGTTCAGGGGTCAGTCAGGTTCAGGAGGCTGAGTTTAAAAATCCATTGCAGGGGCTGGGAGCTGTTTCAGTGGGCAGACACATGCTTTGGCATACATGAGGCCCTGGGTTTGAGCCCTGACACCATGTGGACAGCACCAAGGGAGCTCCTGGATGGTGGGGCAGTGCTGTGGTATTTCTCCCTCTCTCTATCTTGGAGCAGGCATTTCTGGGATGGCATCTCCTTTCTAGTTTATTTACCCCCCTCAAATGTGTGTTGTGGTGTCCGTTCCCTTCCCTCCACCCTACCCCCCCGCAGCAGCTCTGGTCCCATGTGGCCTTTACAGGGTCAGGATGGAGCCCAGTAGAACCTGGGGACCCAGATACCTGACCCCAGATACTGGCATAGTTGGGGTTCATTAGCCCCGTGGCCACAGGGGGTGTGTAGGATTCTCAGGGTTGGGGGAGGCATGCCAAGGTATCAGTTCTGAAACTGGGCTGGTTTGTGAGGAAATCCAGTCTTTGGGATTTCTTTGCAGTTTGGGATTAAGGAAATTTGCTTAGTGGCCTCAGTCCTGGCGTCTGTGAGTGGAGATGGGATTGGACCAAATTGCTGCTGATATACACATACTTGGGAAGTTATGGGTTTTCTGTTACCATAAACAAGACAGTGATTGAGTTTCTTAAAGGGACCCCCCTTTTTTTTGGCTCGCTGATATAAGAGATGGAAGATAAAAGGAAATAGGACAGAAAAGAGTAGAGCAAAGCATGAAGATCTGCCACAATTACACGCTTCTAGGGGTCATTTATTTTTTTCTCGTTTCATACCTGCATGATTCCACTACTCACTGTATCGCCTCTCTCCATCTCTCTCTCTCTCTCTCTCTCTCTCTCTCTCCTTACTCCCCAGATAGAAGGTAAGAGGCAGGGAGAGAGAAGCAGAGACTGATACCCCAGTACCACTCCATGTTGGTTAAGCTTCCCTTTTGCATGATGCTCCTATGTGGTGTCTAGGAGCTTGAACCTAGATCCTTGTGAATGGTGAAGTATGTGTTCTACTGGGTGAACTGTCTCCCAGCCTCATAGAGATAATTTATTTACTAATTGTTTACTTTTTTTTTTATTTTTATATTTATTTTATTTATTCCCTTTTGTTGCCATTGTTGTAGTTATTATTGTTGTTGTCGTTGTTGGATAGGACAGAGAGAAATGGAGAGAGGAGGGGAAGACAGAGAGGAGGAGAGAAAGACAGACACCTGCAGACCTGCTTCACCGCCTGTGAAGCGACTCCCCTGCAGGTGGGGAGCCGGGGTTCGAACCGGGATCCTTATGCCGGTCCTTGTGCTTTGCGCCACCTGCGCTTAGCCCGCTGCGCTACAGCCCGACTCCCAATTGTTTACTTTTTTGAGAGAGACCGAGCACCACTCAGCTCTGGCATATTCAGTTCCAGGATCAAATCAGTAGCCTCATTGTGAGCAAGTCCAGTGAGCTGTTGCTGAACTGTTGAGATCATGTCTTTTTTTTCTCTGCATATCCTAAGTCTATATCTATTAAAAACAAGAATGGGGTCCTATAACAAGGTGGTCTTTCTTTTTTTGTTCTCATTCACTACTGCTTTTTGGATTCAGCCCATGATAAGTAACAACTCTTTACTTGAAGGCAAATAACAACACAAACTTGCCAGTGACGGTCTCTCTGGAATCATGGAGCACAGCCTTGTTTTCTTCACTTCTGTGGTCAGGGAGATCCCAGGGAAATGTGGAGCAAGGGAGCCCAGGGCAAGTGTGTTGGTGTCTTGGACCCTCTGAGGAGACCCTTGCAGGGGCCAGTGAAGTAGCTCATTGATAGTCTAGAGCGCTGCTTTGCCACATGTATGGCCTAGGTTTAAGCCTGACCCCACGGCTTTGAAGGAAGCTCCGGTGCTGTGGTCTCTTTTGCCCTCTCTGCTTCTCTGTCTGTCTCTATCTAAACAAGCTTTGTTGTGTAGCCCCTGGCACCACAGTACGCTAGAGCTGAGTAGTACTTTGGTTTAAAACAAAACAACAACAACAACAAAAGGCTGCTGACAGAACCTCCTGGGGCAGAGCCCCAAGGCTCCTGAGTTGCGCTTACAGGACAGAATGCTCACTCCATGGTTCGGTGGTTCCCTTCAGTCAGTAGTCCCTGAGGGTCCCCTGAACGGTCTTGAACTTGACCAACCCCAGCTGGAAGGTGGGCACAGGGAGCATTGGGTAGAACTCTGCTTTCCTGGGGCACAGCAAGTGAGCAGGTGTGGGTGGCTGAGTAAGCCAGCTAGTGAAGTCTGCCACACACCTGTTTACTTTTCTTGAAAGCCAGCCCCCCTTTTCTGCATAACCATTAGGCTACCTTCCCAGCCCCCCTTTTTTTCTTCTTTCTTTAATGTGGTGCCAGGGAGTGAATCCAGGGCCTCACCCTTGTGTGATGCCTCTGAGCAGTCTTCCCAGCCAATTGCTGTTCTGGAGAGGGGTGGGGGTGGGGAGAGGGGTAGAGGGAGAGAGAGCTAGATTACTACCACAGCACCATCCCACCATCTATGAATTTCCTGTGGTGCTATCCATGGTGCTCTCATAAGATAGCAGGGTCAAACCCAGGGCCTTTTGTGTTTTACCTCCTAAACTATCTCCTGGGCCCCTTATTCACTTTTACTTTTTCCTTTCCTTCCTTTCCTTCCCTAAATACATACATTCCTATTGGTTTATAATATATAGGAAGTCGCATTGGCCATAATTGTTTGTTTTGTTTTCTTTATTTTAATGAGAGAAAGAGAGGAGAGAGAGGCCAAGACCAGAGCACTGCTCAGCTCTGCCTTGTGGTAGTGCTGGGGATTTGAACTTGGGGCCCCAGAGACTCAGGCATTAAAGTCTTTTGCAGAAGCATTATGCTGTCTCCTGTCTCCCGGCCCTATTTGTGTGTGTGTGTGTGTGTGTGTGTGTGTGTGTGTGTGTGTGTGTTTCTAGTAGCAAATGTGTCACCACTAAAATGCAAAAATAGAACATTCAGCCCAAGTCAGTGGCTCTCAACTCCAGTTTATTTTATCTGCAGGGGTCATGTTTAGTTGTCACAGCTGGAGGGAGGGATCCAGTGGGCAGAAGCCAGGATGCTGCTAGCATTTTGCATTACATCAGGATGTCCTGTATTATCAAAGAATTATTGGAGTGTGGTTATCAGTGTTGGGGAGGCCTCTAGTCAGACCTAGTTCACAGGCTGCCATGATGTGTGAGTGCTGTGATTTGCTTGTCACTTAACACTCTTAATTGTTTTCTTCTGGGTGACCAACATCAGACCCTCTCTAGAAAAAAGGATGTCCTCCTTTCCTCCCACTTTAAGTGCCGTGTGTACCTGCTTATAGTCTTTGGGCCTGTTCCCACTGAATAAAAGTGCTTTTCCAGGAAAAACATGTGTTTGCAGAGCACTGTGCCAGCAGAGAGGATTGTTCCATGGGGCCAGGCAGAAACCAGGGCCTGTTGGTGACCATACACTTTGCAAGAGGGCTGGGCTTGGTCAAGGAGGAGATATTACTGCCTCCTCTCTGCCTGGGTTTGGCAAAAACAAGCTGTCCTGGGGAAGGAACTGCAGAGACATGGAGGCAGCTGGCAGGTGGAGATGATCAGATTTGGCTTTTGGCAGTTTTGCCTGGGCTGAGCTGGCCTGGTCAGATAGCTTGACAATTACACCCCTGCCCCCATTAAAGTTAATTGAGGTGTTATGGAGCAGGGGTTAGGCAGGGGTGGGTGAGCTCTTGTCGAAGGCATAAAGGCATCTTTCATTTTTCCTTCTTGAGTTTGGGAGCTTAGAGGGGAAAAAAAAAGCCTCTTGCCATCCCTTAAGGGTGCAGTTAGAGTAGAAAAAGAGGCCGGGCTGTTGATAGAGGCGTCTCACATTCCGTCAAACCCAAGAGGCTGCAGTTGGGACATGCACCCCAATTTCAGAGATGTTCTGATATGGAAACGTGGCTGTTGGAAGTTGTAGGATGCACTGATCTCAAGAAGGAAATCCCAGGCAGTATAATAGCTTTCAGCCTCTCTGCTATATATTGATCTTTTTGTTGTGGAAGATCTGATTCTAAGTGCAGGAGCCTGTATGTGGGCTGTGAAATACCAGCTTCCCTACCTGCCCCACACCCCCACCTCCGAAGCTGGTTCTGCCCCTCTCTCCAGCTGTGTGACCTTGGGTTAATGTCTTTACCTCCCTGTGCCTCCATTTTTCTCATGTGCAGAAGGTGGGTAATAATAGTGCCTGTCCTACATGCTGTGCCCACAAATGAGCTGGTGTCTTAGTAACAGCATCTTCCTGGTACAGGTTACTAAAAGCCCTTTTGCCCTCTGCCTTTTTCCCTCATCTGTAAAATGGAGTCCGTCACAGAGCCATGTCTGCTTGAGTTTGTTCAAGAGACTCACAGAGGCAAGTGGAGACAGATCTAGTGTCGACACTCATGCTTGGGGCTCTTTGAGGACTGACATTGTTTAACTCTCTGTAGAAAACCATGGATGCTGTTTCCTGGATTCAGAATCCTCTCAGAGCCCTGGCTCACAGCTCACAGTCAGTCCCTGTCAGGTTAAAAATTGTCATCAGAAAGCCCAGGCCCAGGCTGGCCGCTGCCTCGTCCTCCTCCCTTTCTCAGTGGTCTCTCCTTCTGCCACTGAGGGGCACTGCTCTGGTGTGTGACTTCTGGGGTCATTTCCAATCGGCTCTATTGTTGCTGTTGGCTCAGCACTCACATGCCTGGGAGCCTCCTAGTTTATGCTGTGAATGACCCAACATGCGTGAAAGCTGTGAAAACACTCCTTTTCAGCAAGTTGGACTTATTTCCTTGGGCCTGTGCCCAGGGCGAGGATATTGGGTCAAAGGTGCACATGGAGTGGCTGGTCCTTTGTGGTGTGTTTCTGGATTGCTCTTCAAATGATCCCCAACCCTCCTTTTGCTGGACAGTGTGTGATGGGGACCTACTGTGTGCCAGTGAATTCAAGGGATGTAACACAGCTGTCAGAGGGAGACAGATACTTTGCAGCTAACTGTGTGGGTACAGAGCCTTCCATAAGCACCTCGGACTGACGTCTACTACTTGGGCGACTTATCCCTGCAGCAGCCTCTGGACTGGGGCTGAGTCCACAGGATGGGCAGCAGACATCGAGACCTGTGCTCACCCAGCAAGCAAAAGGCAGAGCTGGGTTCTCACCCAGGCTGACCTGAGGTCATTCTGGCCACCCTGCAGACTTGTGGGTGCTGAAGGGAATGCACAACATTGGGTTTTAGTGGATAAAACCACTGCCATGTGAGGCAACACTGAGTGGATTAGAAGGAAGTGGCCAGGCCAAGGGCATTCCAGGTCCTGGAAAACCTATAAGAGGTCCGCAGGAGGTGGGGGAAAATCGAGTGAGTTTATTCATCATTATTTCAATTTTTTAATTTTATTTTTATTTATAAAAAGGAAACATTGACAACACCATAGGATAAGAGGGGTACAACTCCACATGATTCCCACCACCAGATCTCTGTATCCCATCCCCTCCCCTGATATTTCAGTTTTTTGTAATGTAGTGCCAGAGAATGAACCCAGACTTTTATATGCGTGATACTGCTGAGTAACCTCCTTGGCCCAATTTTCCATTTTTATTTTTTTGAGAGGGAAAAGAGAGGGAGTGACAGAGCAGAGAGACACCACAGTATAGCTCCATCATCCATGGAACTCCCCAGGCACCACCCGCATTGCTCCCATGTGATGCTGGGACTTGAACCCAAGGCCTCACACATTGTAAGTGATATGCTTTGCTACCACCCATCACCCACATCAGGTAAGCTTAAAGAACAGTTGGGGTGCTGCCCATCATAACTAGGGCATCAGAGATGGGGGTGGTGTCATCAACTGATATAACTTAAAGGTAGTAATAAGAAATATTAGAATAATAACTAATAGTCACATTGTCCCAGGCACTGACCAGAACCACTTCTCAATTCTCAAAATAGCCCTTCAAGATTGAAAGTCCATTTTCACCCCCATTTTACAGATGGGGAAACTGAGGCCCACAGAGGTTACCTAACTTGGCAAAGGTCACCTGGCTCCTCCATAGCAGGACTGAGATAGAACTCCAGTACTTTGGCCCAGCATCTCGGCTCTCAAGGGTGACCCCATTCTGTTACCATGCTAGGAGTTGTCCTTAATTGTCACTGTGACTGCTTGTTTTAAAATAGCAATCGTCGGTGCCTCCCAGGTCATGCAGGATAGGAGGGTGGAGCCTTCCGACAGGCCCTGCCAAAGTCTGGCTGGTTCTGCAGCAAGACCGGGAAAGTCAGCCTCCCAGCGGGAGCTGAGCACTGAAGCACACTCTGAGAGCTGGTGTTTTGACTCAGTGAGGACAGCAACAGTAATAGAAGCAGTAAATCACCTAGCAGGGTGGCCTGGGAGGTGACATAGCAAGTAGAACACAGTTTGTAAACATGAAGTTCCAAATTTGACCCATGACCTCATGTATGCCAGAGTGATGCTCTGGTGTGTCTCTCTCATTAATGAGTAAATACATTAAAAAAAAAAAAATCTTACTATTAGTGTATTAAGAAAATTATCTAGTAGAATTAGCCACGGCAAATTCAAACCCACTGGCCACCCCCTTCCCCGACTTGGGGTGTGACTAAGTTCAGGGAAGAATGAGTGTTTTTCTTTCCATTGGACACATAGAGATCTGAAATTCAGAGGGGTGGAGTGACTTCTCCAAGGCAACACAGCCAGGAAATGGTGGCACCAAGCTTGACTCAAGCTTGATCTGGTCTCCTGACCTCCAGGATGTGGTCCTCTAATACTGCCTGCTCCAGAATCATCTCCCATCTTTTTTTTTTTTAATTAAAATGTTATTTATTTATGATTTTTAAAATTATCTTTATTTATTGGATAGAGACAGCCAGAAATCAAGAGGGAAGGGGGTGATAGGGAGAGAGAGATACACCTGCAGCCCTGCTTTCACCACTTGTGAAGTTTTCCCCTGAAGGTGGGGACTGGGGGCTCAAACCTGGGTCCTTGCGCATTGTAATACATGCGCTCAACCAGGTGCACCACCACCAGGCCCCGAAAAAATATGTTATTTATTAATACGAGAGAGATGATGATATGACCAAGGCACCACTTTGTCACATGGGATGCCAGGGATTGAACTCAAAACCTCATGCCTGAGAGTCCAACAGTATCCACTGAACCACCTTGTGAACATGTGTGTGCGCACACACACAAACACACACACACGCGCGCGCGCACACACACACACACACAGGCACACATGCACACACCACGCGCGCATCTCTTCTAATACTGCGTACATGCTGGAGAGGCTCAGACACCAGAACAGGAGATCTTGGGGTTGGGACCTGAGTGCCTCTTGGGAATGGAAGGCTCTGGGCTGAAGGCTAGGCCCTGGAAGTCTACCAGGACTTTCCTAAGTGTGACGGTGGCTGTTCCAGTGTCCCATTTGCACTTGAGCAGGGAATCTTTCCCTCTCCATTTCAGTTCCTTCCTGGGAGCTTTTGCATTTTCCTCCACAAGTCAGAATCCTAAGCAGAGCTTTGTTCATGTCACTCAATGGACCCTTCCTCCCAACCCTGCTCTGCATCCAGCCCCCTTCTGCACTTTGTCCTACTTTTTTGTAATTTAAAGATTTTTAATTTTATTAATGGCTACCAGGGTTATTCCTGGGGCTCAGTGCCTGCATGATAGTTCTACTGCTCCTTGTGGCTTGCCCCTCTCCTCTCCCCTCCCCTCCCCTCCCCTCCCCTCCCCTCTCCTCTCCTCTCCTCTCCTCTCCTCTACTCTCCTCTCCTCTCCTCTCCTATTTTTTTTTAACAGAAAACAAAGAGAAATTGAAAAGGGAGGGGGAAACAGAGGGAGACAGACATAGAAACACCTTCAGAACCCTGATCTGTACATGGTAATGTAATGAGAAAGATGGAAGGAGAAAGAGAAAGAACCAGACATCACTCTGGTACATGTGCTGCAGGGGATTGAACTCAGAACCACACGTTCTTGAGAGTTTTACTACTTTATCCACTATGCCACCTCCCAGACCACCCCCTATCCTACTTCATTATACTATTATTTACTTTATTATACTATTATTTACTTTATTATACTATTATTTACTTTATTATTTGCCTCCAGGGTTATCACTAAGGCTCAGTGCCTGCACTATGAATCCATGCTCCTGTGGCCTTCTTTAAGTTCATATATATATATATATATATCATAGAGAGAAATTGAGAGGGGCAGGGGATGATAGAGAGGGAGAGAGAGCTAGACACTTGTAGACCTCCTTCACCACCTCACCTCTGCAGGTGGGGAGCTGGGGGCTCGAACTGGGATCCTTGTGCTTAACCTGTACTGTTATGCTTAACCGGTGTACCACTGCCTGACCCCCTTTATACTTTATACTAATTTTTTAAATGCTGCTTTTTTTTTTTTTTAAGTTTAACTTTATTGAGAGAGAGAGACTAGAGCACTTCTTCATTGTATGTGGTCATGGATTGATCCCAGGGCCTCATGCATGCAAGGCATACGCCCTGCTGCCACACTACTTCCTTGCTCCCTTCCCACTCTTACGTGGTGGTGGTGGTGGTGGTGGTGGTGGTGCTGGGCTCAAATCCAGGGCCTTGTACATATATAGTGTGCACTCTGCCACTGAGCTCCAGCTTTACCTCCCCACCCCCTTTTTTTCTTCCACTTTTTTTTTAATGAATTTTTTTTTAAAAAAGATCTTATTTATGAGAAAGGTAGGAGGAGAGAGAAAGAACCAGACATTACTCTGACACATGTGCTGAACTCATGCTTGAGAGTGCAAAGCTTTACCAGTGTGCCACCTCCCAGACCACTTTCTTCCACATTTTGATGTCCTGAGCTGACCCAGAGGCTGTCTTCTGTTCTTTTGTGGTCTTTTCTTGGACTGCTTTTCCCTCTCCCTTATCTCCTCCTGGGCAGACCTTGTCCCTCCTTGGGTTTTACTACTTCAAGAAGTGTGCTCTACACCCCCCGCCCCCCTACCTCCCCGGAAACCACTAACCACCACCATGGTGACTTCTGCTAACAGATTGGTGGCTGGCCAGCCCATTCTTGTCACATGCATGAGTGCATCTGCATTTCCTCAGAGTGGCAAGGCCCATAGTGCTGAGCCAGCCTGCCTGCTTCTGGTGTGCACTTCTGACACTGGTGTACACTCTACCAGGTGAGCTATCTCCTGCTCCCTCAATTGATTTGGGAGCATTTCCTTCACCCTGTTTGTTCATCTTCATGTCCTTAAGTATGGGAAGATATGTGCTTGGCGTGGGAACATGTCTGAGTACAGTTTATGTGACTCCTGCTCTCTGTATACAGTACTTGGTGTCCATACATTTCAGAGGACCAGGTGATGATTATTAGATAGATAGATACTGCAGAATGATACTACAAGATGAGTCTGTACCTGCATCCCATCACATAATAATGTTGTATCAAGTATAGAAAATGTGTTGTTAACTGTGGTCACTGTACTGGACATCAGTTTCCAGAACTTTCTCTGTGTGTGTGTGTGTGTGTATTTGCCAAGGAATGAACTGGGGCCTCACACATTCATGATACCGTCAAGATGTCTCCCCTGGCCCATTTTGGCCCATTGTGGCCTGTGTCTGTTTGCTTTTTTTTTTTTTTCTTCTTTTTATCAGTTATAGCTGGAGCTCAGTGCCTATATGACTCTACTGCTCCTGGCAGCCTTTTTTTTTTTTTTTTTTTTTTTTTTTTAATTTGCTCTAAACAGAGGGTGAGAGAAGAGAGACACCAACCACAGTTCCACTCCACCACTTTTGAGGCTTGCCTCCCTGCAGATGTTCCCATGGAGTGACCTGAGGTTCAGATCCAGGTCCTTGAGGATGTTGATGGGTGTGCCACCTGCCAGCCCTTCTCTGGCCCAATTTTAATCAATTCATGGATTGATATTTAGAAAAAGAATGGGGCAGGGGGAGATAGCATAATGCTTATGAAAAAAGACTTTCATGCCTGAGGCTCTGGAGTCCCAGGTTCAATCCCCTGCACCACCATAAACCAGAGCTGGTCAGTGCTCTGTTTAAGAAAAGAGAGAGAGAGAGAGAGAGAGAGAGAGAGAGAGAGAGAGAGGGAGGGAGGGAGAGAGGATGAGGATGAGAATGAAGGCCTGATAAGATCATTCACGTTGGAGGGTGTCTACTCTGTGGTGAGCACAATTCAGGTTCACATTCAGCCCTCACCACACTGAGAGAAGCTTCAGTCTTTCCATCTCTTTTTCTGGATTGGTCTTTTTTTCTGTCTGAAAAAGTCAATCCAGAGTGGTGGAGTTCAGCAGTGACCAAGAAAGAGACAGAAAAGAGAGGCAGGAATGACAGCACAACACCATCACCATCCACCATCCATGGTGGGTCCCATGGTCCTTTCCATGATGCTCCCAAGCGGTGCTGGGGATTGAACCCAGGGCCTCACAGATGGTAAAGTGTGTACTTTACTGAGCGAGCTATTTCCTGGCCTTTTTTTTTTTTTTTTCCCTCCAGGGTTTTCACTGGGGCTCGGAGCAGCACTACGAATCCACTGCTCCTGGAGGCCATTTTCCCCATTTTATTGGCTAGGACAGAGAGAAATTGAGAGAGGAAGGAGAGAGACCTGCAGATCTGCTTCACTGCTTGTGAAGTGACCCCCCCCCCCGCAGGTGGGGAGCCTGGGACTCGAACCAGGACCCCTGTGCAGGTCTTTGCACTTTGTACTATGTGCACCTAACCTGGTGCACTACTACCCACCCTTCCTTTCCTGACCTTCTTATTCATCTTTTAACTAGGAGCTTGGACCCATCACATTTCCCAGCATCCCACCCCAAGCTGCCATGCCATTCTGCTCATTGTTTTTGACTTTTCCAGATTCCGTATGTGTGTCTGGCTTCCTGCACTCAGCAGAAGGTCCTCCAGGTTCATCTGTGGTCATCACAAATAGCAGGATTTCTTCTTTTTATGGTGTTTAATGTGTGTGTGTGTGTGTGTGTGTGTGTGTGTGTGTGTGTGTGTGTGTGTGCGCGCGCGCGTGCGCTCGTTCATGTGCTCTCTGTCTCCATTTGTCCATTGATAGGTATTTTGGCTGTTTTCAATTGTGCATAATGCTGCAATGATCATGGGGTTCAAGTATTCAGATGGTAATTTCATTTTCTTTGGATAAAGTTATATTTTTTATTGCTGCTGGGGTTTTTTCTAGGACTCTTAACTGTGCTATTTATTCTCCTCCTCTCAGTTGTCTGTCTCTCCCCCCCCTTCCTTTTTACAGATAGAAGGTAAGAGACAGGGAGAAAGAGAAACTTTCTCTTTGCAGTGTTCACATCTGGTGGCTGGGATCTCAAACCTGGGTTCTTGTGCTTGGTGAAGTGTGCCGCTGACCAGGTGAGCTGTCTCCCAGCCACTCTTAGTGATGTTTTAGAAACTGATTTCCCCCCAGGGTGAGAGGTCAGTGGCTATCATTCCATTTATAATTCTTTTTGTTTTTAATATTTCCTTTTTTGTTGCCCTTCAATTTATAATTCCTTTTTTTAAGGACAATTATTTTTTTAATTAATTAATTCATTTATTTATTCCCTTTTGTTGCCCTTGCTGTTTTATTGTTGTAGTCCATTTATAATTCTTCCATGTCTCCAGGTCCTCAAACCACATGTGGGTTGCCTCCTCATCTCTACTTAATCACCTTGACACTTGTGAGTGATTAAGTGAAGCCCTTGGTCCTTGAGTCAGGCTTTCCCTGTTTTCCTTAGCTTTAGAATTAATTTTTTAAATATTTATTTATTCCCTTTTGTTGCCCTTGTTGTTTTATTGTGGTTATTATTGTTGTTGTTCTTGTCAGATAGGACAGAGAGATGGAGAGAGGAGAGGAAGACAGAGAGGGGCAGAGTAAGATAGACACCTGCAGACCTGCTTCACTGCTTGTGAAGCGACTCCCCTGCAGGTGGGGAGTGGGAGCGGGGAGCTGGAACCAGTATTTTTATGCTGGTCCTTGCACTTTGCGCCACGTGCACTTAACCCAGAAGTAATTTCTAAGGGAACTTATTGTGTCATTGTTTGGATTAGCAAAAGCTTGGCAGCAGCCCAAGTAGCAGGCAATTGAGACCTTGGGTAAACACAGTCTGTTCTGCCCTTTTGGTGGAGGAGAAAGTAAGCACAGTCCCAGCCAACCCCTAAGGTCCAGCTCTAACTGTAAAATAAACACCAAGTGTGTATATAGCCAGCCCATTTGTTGTGATGCCTCTTAAGCAAAGAAAGGGAAAGGTTCATTCTCTCCTCTCCTCTCTTCCCCTTTCCCTCCCTTCTCCCTACTCCCCTCCCCTTTCCTTCCTTCCTCCCCACTTGCCCCTCCTCCCCACTTGCTCCTTCTCCCTACTCCTCCCTCCTCACAACTCTTCCCTCCTCTCCCCTCCCCCCCCCTTTCCTTCCCCTTTTCTTTCTTTTTTTTAAAAAATAAGTTTATTTATTGGAGAGAGACAGCCAGAAATTGAAAAGGAAGGGGGAGATAGAAAGGGAGAGAGACATCTGCAGCCCCGCTTCACCACTCACAAAGCTTTCCCCTTGTAGGTGGGGACTGGAGGCTCGAACCTGGGTCCTTGCACATTGTAATGTGTGTTTAACCAGGTGCACCACTGCCCGGCTCCTCCTTCACCTTTTCTTACCCCCTCCTTTCTCTCCTTCTCCTCTCCCATCTCACCAGAGCACTTCTCAGCTGTGATTTATGGTGGTCCAGGGTATTGGATCAGGAACCTGGGAGCCTCAGACATGATTTTTTTTGCAGAACCACTGAACTGTCTCTCTAGTTCAGAAAGCTACAAATTAGAATGTGTCCTTGTGGGGTCAGCAAGGTAGCTCACCAGGGAAGGTGCCTACTTTGCCATTTGCATGACCTGGGTTTGAGCCCTTGCTTCACAAGTGGTGAAGCAGGTCTACAGGTATATATATTTGGATAGAATCAGAGAAAAATTGAGAGAGAGAGGGAAAGAGACAGAGAGACACTTGCAGCCCTTGTTTCACCACTCATGAAGCTTTCTCCCTGCAGGTGGGGACCAGGGGCTTGAACTCAAGTCCTTGTACATTGTAATGTGTGCACTAAACCAGCTGTGCCACTACCTAACCCCCAGCTGTGCCACTACCTAGCCCCTGGGTATCTTTCTTTCTCCCTCTCTCTCTTCCTGCCCTCTATCAATTTCTCTTTGTCCTATATAATAATAATTAAAGAATTAGGAAAAAAAAAGGAAAAAATGGCCTTTAGGAGCAATGGATTCCTAGTGCTGGCACTGAGCCCCAACAATAACCCTGGTGGCAATACAAATAAAATTTAAAAAAATGAAAAAGGGGAAACTCACAAATGTGGGTTTATTGGTATATATGGGGAGGAGTGGAGAAGGTAGTAACTTCCTACTCTTCACCTTTATGTGTGTGGATGTATGAACACACATAAGGCAAGGGTAGATAGCATAATGGTTATGCAAAGAAATTCTCATGCCTGAGGCTCCAGAGTTCCAGGTTCAATCCCTTGTGGCACCATAAACCAGAGCTGAGCAGTGCTCTGGTAAAAAAAAAAAAAAAAAGCTAAACACATGCAACACACACACACACACACACACACACACACACACACCCCCATACATATATCTTACCTTTGAACAAGGGAGAAGATTAGGACAGGAGGCTCCAGGTTATTCTAAGAACTGAGCAGTGTTAAGTTGTCTCTCATAAAAAACAACAACAAAAAAAAAAACAGGTCCCCAAATCCTCATATACTTTTGAATCTCCCAACAAAAAAACCCATCCCTCACTTTCTTCCATCCTTAGTTCACACACACCTTCTCAGCATCTTTTACAACACACACACAATCCATCTATGCGTATGCATAGTAACATACAATATTTTTAGACTGGGTTGATGTGATTATGTATTAAGATAATCATATGTTATATGTAATTAGTATATCAATATATACACCATATAATGTATAGTTGTATCAACACTACTGTGTATAATGCCTAAACACGCTCTGTGTTACATATCTGTCTGGCTATTTCCTTTTTCATGTTTCCTGTCCATCTACTCTCATCAGATGTCGACTCCAGGAGTTGTCCCTGTTGGTCCTTGCTGGTCCTCGAGCTCTGTGAAAGGATGCCTGTCATCCATGTTGTTGACCACTGAGTCCCAGACTCCCACAGAGTTCTTGGTAGGTGACCCCATGGAAGGGCTGGTGAGGCTTCAGAGCCTGAGAGCTGTGGACAACCACAACTTGAATGGGCAAGGTGGGACGGTGAACCTAGGACAGGTGTGTCCCTTTTAGGGAAGGATCCTGGTGAGGGGCTTCAAGTGTCCACTAGGAGAGTTGTAGTGAAGGCCTTCTTCTTTTTAATTAAAAAAAATTTTTTTTTTTTAAGCCTTCTTCTCTGTCACTGGAGTTCTGTTAAGAGAGGAGTCCTGGGAGTCGGGTAGTAGCGCAATGGGTTAAGCAGGTGGCGCAAAGCGCAAGGACCGGTGTGAGAATCCAGGTTCAAACCCCTGGCTCCCCACCTGCAGGGGAGTCACTTCACAAGCGGTGAAGCAGGTCTGGTGTCTATCTTTCTCTCCCCCTCTCTGTCTTCCCCTCCTCTCTGCATTTCTTTCTGTCCTATCCAACAATGACGACATCAATAACAACAACAATAATAACTACAACAACAATAAAAAAAACAGCAAGGGCAACAAAAGGGAATAAATAAATATTTTAAAAAAGAGAGGAGTCCTAGGTTAGTGTGTGATGCAGGGCCCTCCTCCACAGGTAGTGTGGATTAGGTGAGGTTGTGGCCCTGTCTTCCTGGTCTGGTGGGTCTGAATGCTGCTGTTGTCCACATCCTGACTCTGGTGAATGAGAGAGTGCAGGCAGGGGCAGCACAGCCAGTGAGTGCAGTGCTGGCCCAGCCTCCCTGCCCCTCTGCCTGCCCAGATGCTGAGCTCTGTGTCCTGGATGCCCCATGCTGTCCATGTAAACAGGATTCATTTCCCAAAGCTCAGCAGGTGCCCTGCCCTAGCTACAGGATGCCTTTCTCAGCTTTGCTTACTGTCTTGACCTGGGTTTGAGTGTGGTGCTGCCCCTGCGGCTCCTGGCAAGCCTTCCTCTCTCTGTGTCCTCTGTAGACAGCGACTCACTCCAAACCTGTGAGGGTGCAGGTTACACCCAAGGCAGCATTGGGGGGGGGGGGTCTGCCGACGACAGTGCTTCCTCAGAGTTGCCATTTCATCCCTCCTATTGCTGCACCTGCTGTGGGCAGGCATGGCCCAGTTGTCGCACACCTGGTATGGGAGCCATGAGTGGGTTATAAGAGGAAGCCTGGAGTGCAGAGTTCCGGAAAGATACCAGATTTCTGTTATCCTCTCCCTGGAGTCCTGGCACATTATTTTGCTGCACTTGGTGAGTGACAATAAGCAGAGCATATGCTGCCAGGGAAGCCCCTGCAAACCCTGTGTCCAGAGCTGTTCGGGACACCACTGGGTAGGTGAAATTGACTAATCAGTGGCCGTGAACAAGGGCTTCAGGTGTGTGTAATTGCTGACTGGCCTTCCCAGGTTAGTTTTTTTTTTTTTTAATTTTTAAACTTTTATTGGGGGGAATTAATGGCTTACGTAAATACAGTTATTGGCACATGTTTAAAATTTCTCAGTTTTTTGCAAAAACACTCAGCCCCAGCCTAGGTCCCCCAGCCACTGTCCTTCCCCCCAGCCTCCTTTACTTTGGTGCAATACACCAAACCCAGCCTAAGTTCTGCTTTGTGATTCCCTTTCTGTTTCTCAACTTCTGTCTACGAGTGATATCATCCCATATCCATCATTTCTTTTTAAGCAGTTATCCTTAAGACAGAGAGCTGAGGGAGAGAAATGGAAGGAGGAGAGACACGGCAGTGCGCCACCATCCCTGGAGCTTCTCTGATGATGTCCACGGTGTCCCATACAGTGTTGGGATTGTACACAGGGCCTCTCCTGGCAAGGTGTGGGCTCCATCTACTGAGCTATCTCCCAGCCCTTCACTCTTCATCCTTCTAAAAAGGAGGTCGTCCCCTCTCCCCACCTCTAGACCTGTGCCCAGACTGTTCCTCTGCCTTATCCCTGATTTTCCCAGGCACATGCCTACTTGGCCCCTGCTGGCCCTTGAAGCCTTTGAACTGTTATCATTATTCCTAAAAGCTGTCCCAACACCCTTCAAGGGCTCTTCATAGCCACCATGATCCTTGAAAGTTATGCTTTGATGAAATTAAGTCTGTTTCCTCTGACCCTGTGCATTTGGGGGCTGTTTTCCCTAACTGGAAATCTCAAGCAGCATAACTTGCAGAGTAAAAACAACCAACCACAGTAGCAGGCATTTAAGTAAGCATGAAATAGCAGAGTTGTAGAATACAGCTTAAGAATTAATTCAGCTATGTTTCTAAGCTGTTACTGAAACATGTTAAACTAGCATCCAGGTGGAATGCTACTGAGTACTGATAGTGGAGGGATCTTCTGGTCACTGCTAACTTTCATGACCAACACATGAAGGTCTGTTGGTCTTTTCCATGGAATTCTTTTGTACATAAAATCTGGACATTAAAAAGTAATTGTATGTGTGTGTGGGAGGTGGGGAGGCAGGGGGGAGGTGCAGGTTGTGGTGCACCCCATAGCATGCATGCTACCATGAATAAAGACTCAGTTTCAAGCCTGCAGTCTCCCCTTGCAGGGAAGCGCGGTGGTGAAGAGTGCTGCAGGTGTTTCTCTTTCTCTCTCCCTCTCGTATCTTCTTTCCCTTTCCTCTGGATTTCTGTCTATTCCCATCAAAACTAAAACAAAAGCAAGATAGCTATGGGAGAGTTCCCACATTGCCACACACAGGACCCAGATTTGAGCCCAGGATGACCAAAAAAAAAAAACCTTTTTGTAATTAAAAAAAATTTTTTTATTTATGTTTTATATTTGACAGTAAATACAGTAGTTTGTACATGCATAACATTTCCCAGCCTTCCATATAACAGTATTTTTGTAAATATTTTAAAATGAATTGTGCAAGTAAAATGAACAAGTTATGTTTTGATTCATGACCATATAGCTTAAATGCCCCTAGCATTAGGAGGTCAGGGACTATATCCAGTTGGTCTCCATATTCCTGAGATAAGCCCAGAGCTTGGCACATCTGTGAGTAGTTGTTGTATGGTGGGTAGAATGACTAAAACCCTGCCCTTGTGTTTCGTTATCAGTCTGGCCAAGAACTCAGACCAGAACCTTTGATTCATCTCATTTGACCTATCTGATAATTCTGTAACACATAGGTTTCAGATTTTGGGACAGTGACTTACAGAGGAGTACACTACTGGTGAATTTACTACTATTATCTTTGAGTGTACTTTTTAGTAGTGCTTGCTCCAGTTGGCATGGATAGTAGATCAATTTATTGAAATGCATGGATCATATTTTATAATGTGGTTGTCAAATGCTTTCTGTAAATGAACCAACATACTTATTCCATCGCTTTCTGCATTAACATTGACTGGGGAGGTGATTCAGTGGTAGAGCACAGAACTTGCATGTGTGAGGCTGCTGGCTCAACCCCCAGCACTGCATATGCTGGAGCAGTACTCTGGGGTGTCTCTCTCTCTCTTTGATCTCTCAAAAAGCAAAGGAGGAAACAAGATTGGGAAAGCATGGCTTTAGCCACTTGTTTACTTAATAGCCTGTGGTTATTTGTTAGGTGCAGAAGAGTCACAAATAAGTCACAAAATGGCCCTGGCACTGAGGTCTTTGTATATTGACAGACATGTTAAGAAAATCATTGTAACTGCAGTTGCAGAAAGCATTGTCATTTATCTCCTGATGGTGGAGTGAGAAACAAGTTTTAATTTATTTTTGTTTAAATATTTATTTATTATTGGATAGAGACAGAAATTGAGAGGGGAGGGAGCTCTACTTTACCACCTGTGAGGCTTTCCCCCTGCAGGCAGGGACCAGGGTTTTGGGTGTTTTTTTTTTTAATTTTATTTATTTTGCCTTTTGTTGCCCTTGTTTTTTTATTGTTGTTGTAGTTATTATTGTTATTGATGCCATCATTGTTAGATAGGACAGAGAGAAGTGGAGAGAGGAGGGGAAGACAGAGAGGGGGAGAGAAAGATAGGCACCAGCAGACCTGCTTCACCGCTTGTGAAGTGATTCCCCTGCAGGTGGGGATCTGGGGGCTCGAACCGGGACCTTTCCACTGGTCCTTGTGCTTTGCGCCACCCTGCTGCGCTAACACCCGACTCCCGGGACCAGGGATTTTGAACCTGGGTCCTTGCACACTGTAGTGTGTGCGCTTAACCAGGTATGCCACTGCTTGAGAAAAAGTCTTTATAGGACATCTCTGAGCTGGGTTTTGAAGAGTGAGTAGTAGTTTGTAAAGGCAAAACACATTGAAGGAGGAGGAGCAACAGGTATTCTAAAGACCCATTCATTTGTTCAGCAGCTGAGAAATGCCTGGAGCAGTGTCCAACACATGTTTGGCACATGCTCCTCTGAGTGAATTTCTGAGTTGGCTCAGTGGGAGGAAGTGCAGAAGAAATTGTAGAAGAAAATAGATGAGGCTTGAATATAGAACATGCCTCATTGCATAGCATCAGTGGCTTGTAAAGTTAATAGGGAGCCATTAGAGGTATGTACCTAGATAAGAGAGGCCAGTCAGATCTGTCTCACATAACACACATACTGAAGTCTGTGAATTTCCCCCCTGAACCAGAAAGCATGCCTTCTCATTACATATGGAAAGTCTTCAGCTTCACTCATCATAAAGAAAAAAGTGCAGGAGAGGCCAGATAGTGGCATACCCAGTAGAGCATGCATGTTGAGTTCACAAAGACCAGGGTTCAAGCCCCCAGCCCCCACCTACAGGGGGAAGCTTCAGAAGTGGTGAAATAGTGCTGTACGTGTTTCTCTGTCTCTTCCTATCACCCTCAAGTTCTCTATTTCTTTTTAAAAAATATTTATTTACTCCCTTTTGTTGACCTTGTTTTATTGCTTTAGTTGTTGTTGTTACTGATATCATTGTTGTTGGATAAAACAGAGAGAAATGGAGAGAGAAGGGGATACAGAGAGAGGGAGAGAAAGATAGACACCTGCAGACCTGCTTCACCACTTGTGA